>NC_084995.1:41273759-41386259 GCF_963854185.1 Sardina pilchardus | reverse complement strand
CAGACTATGGTCACCTGAGTTGACTACACAGAGAGGAAGGAGGCCATGGTTACAGTGTCCGATCATATGTGTGAGAAATTGACTAGTAGACTGTACAGTGAAGGAGAGCGGGTCGGGGTAGTGTAGGGGAGAAGAGGAGGGGGGTGGGGGGGTAGCCTGTTTATTTAAGTTTTTCGTCTCCTGTCTCGGACAGAGTGCAGACTACAGAGGATAATGAGAAACAGATCCTTTCATGGGGGAGAGGGAGGGCGGTGGGGAGAACATGGGAGCGCACGAGGGGGAGGGACAAATGAAGGCAAAGTAGAGAAGGGTTGGGGGGAGGCGAAAGGATGACAGAGGAAAAGGGGGGGACACTGGCATGCTGTAAAGTCCACCGGATACTGGGCTCCACCGTTTGCCTTGGAGCACCAGTGTCTCAAATAAGCTACACAGAGGCACTAAATGCCCTGATGGCAATGCAGAGGCCCACCATTTGGACAGGAAAGACCCCATCAGCACAGCCAGCTTCCCTCTTAAACTGTCCTTCTGTGGCTTGTCACTCAGACATTATTATTATTCTCTGAGAGTTCGAATGTGGTCTTTTCCTTGAGAAGGAGATGACGAGGGAATACTTGTGGTCAGTGCGCCGATTTTTTTTGTATTATTATTTTAAAGATGTGGTTGCAGCCCCTAACCAATCAAAGCATGGGAAGTGTGGAAGTAGTGGAGGCATGTGGAGTTGGAGAAGAGGGGGTCTTTTTGAGTGACGTTCAGAATGTCCTATGGGGATACAGTAACGGAGCAGACGGGCTGGGGAACCCACCCAAAGGCAATTAAGGGTAAAGGACGAAGAAATTTGATGAAACTTTTTCGCCATAGAGAAATCGCAGGGATAGCCCCAAATATGACGGACAAGTACAGCAGAATCAAGACACCGCTGTTTGGACGACGTAACGGGAACTTTTAAAGTTCTGTAATGAGGGCGAATGTTCGTTAGAAGACATTATTGGATCAACTGAAGTTTTTTCTGTCTCCGCCAAGAAGTCTGGAACAAAGCAATTGGAAAAGTTATGTAAAGAGAGATAAGTGATTGATAACTGCCTGTACAGTATGAGTGATAAGAAAAATGTTTTACGCAAATGCGATATTCAGCTAAGGTTCCGTATCGAGGACAATCAAGATCAAATTCAAATAAGATAGAGGACGAGGGAGAATTGATCTCGGTTCTTTTCGTAGTGTCAGAATAACATTCAGACTCGTCGTAGGGAAGGTTTTCCTGACTTTTCTACGTCTATTGAAAAGGGAATTTAACTGTTCACGGGTTCTATTTCGCCTGTTGCGGGGATGGGGGCTGCGCCGGGCTCGGGCTGGGAAGAGGGGGAGTTCGAGTTCAAGTTGGTGTTTGAGGAGGATCAGACCCGCGGCCCATCCCCGCTGAGCAACGCCGACCGGGACCCCAGCTCCGTGGGGGAGAGGACGGAGAGAGCCCCTGCGCATCTTGAAACAAGCAACAGCACCGGTCAGCTCATTTCACATCGTTCTTAGTTTGTGAAGTGGTGGTGAGGATGAAGATGATGATAATGATGATGATGATGGTAGTGGTGGTGGTGTGTATGTGGGTGGGTGGGTGTTGGGGGGGGGGGGGGGGGGGTGATGCGCGCTTGGACATAGACAGTGTCAGAGTGTGGGGAAGGTGACTTGGTCTGTGGAGTTTTTCAGAGGCTTATGAATGGTTTAAAGAATCTGAGGAATTGGGTTTTACAAATGTAAGGTTTCTTCCAAGGTGTAGAAGATTCTTTCATCTGCTTTCAGTTTCCTGGCTATCTTTGAAGGAATTGCTAATGACCCACATTATGTTAATATGTCTACATAGAATTACATCTCCCATCTCTCTCTCTCTCCTCTCTCTCTCTCTCTCTCTCTCTCTCTCTCTTTCTCTCTTTCTTTCTCTCTCACTCTTTGTGTATGCTTGTGTGTCAGTGTATGTGTGTAGGGCCGAGCAAAATGTGGTTTTAATCAGCTGTGCGTGTGAGTGGAGTTAACAGCTGCCATCTGGATTGAACCTCAATCTGTGTTTACTGAGCACGCACATACACACCTCCCTCCCGTCTGCCTCCTCTCCTCACCCTCTCCTTTTTCTTTGTGGCACACATGCATGCGCAGCACACAGCACCCAGCCCCCTCCCCCAGCCCCTTGGCACACCAAGATGGTACAATACCTAGCCTCCCAAAGAAACTTCTGGATGTTGACGCCGCCACACTTTCTTCGGTAGCATTTCCTGCTGATCACTGCTGCTGCTGGCACCGTGTGGCTGTGAATGTACTTGGAACCTGTAGAAGGCATTTCCGGATACTTTGGTCCGTCTGCCTGTCATCTGTCATCTGTCATCATTCACGCCTGTGCTTTCTTCACTGTCTGCTCAGTCTTGACACCACTGAGGAGCAGACCTGCACAGTGACATCATCCTCGTCGCTTCAGTCTCGGCCAATCATGGCCAGTGTACCACTTGGCTGACCAAGAGGCCATATAGGCACACAGCCAATCTGATTTGTCTTCAGCCCCCTGACAGCATTTTACTACCAATGACAGCAACTATTTAATTAAGAAAATACGGCAGAAGCTATGTCATGGTGCTAAAACCTTCTTGCTTCTTGTTGTTCCTTGTCTTTCTGCGCACCACGGTTCCTGTGGAACTGACCGCAGGTTGACTGGAGCTGGGCATCTCTCATTCTTCTCTCTTCCTCGTTGGCTGTTGGTTATTGGCACAACTGATGCACACATCTGAATGGTGGCCTCTCATATAACTATCTTACAATCAACTCAGTTACCAACTATCGTGTCTGTCGTACTACTATGCTGAATCTGACCAATAGGGCAACAGTCCATCTGATAACGCTATAGTATACACAATTTACTGCTGATGATCATGGCTGAAGATGCAAGCATGTGAAAAAGGCTGTCTCCACGCCTCTGCTTTTTGAGGTTACCCTGAGCAGAGTTTTGCATTTGCTTTTGCTACTGCAGTGCAAGCAAAGAACAGTGGGCTCTATGTAGGAGGAACGAACGCTCCAGAATTGTGGTTTTGCCAGGTAGAGATTTATTAATCGCTGCTCGGAAACTGTGATGCATGCAGCTCCCTGCATCTTGAAACAGTCTTTTGTCTTTTTTTTTTGTTTTTGTACAGTTGCAGACTCTCGTATTTTAGTTTAAAAATGCTTTTAAAGACACAATTGTTCTTTCATTTACCCATAAACTAATTTTTCTTTTCTCTATAAACATTTTTTTTGTTGCCATGCAGTTGGACCACATCTCAAGCACTAACACTGAAAGGCAGCCCAGTTTTAAAGATGAAAACCACTGCAATTTTATTTAGTGTAGAAGGCACATCCAATCCCCGGCCTTATTGTTTTTATTACCTAGCTACTTAGTAAACATTGCATGCTGATATTTATTGAGGCAATCATGGTAATAAATGAAGCCTAGACAATGCCAGTCATGCTGGTTTCTGCTTTCAGTCTTCTGAATCAATTCTCTGCCGTTTCTGCGTTTCCATGTTTCCACTGCACCTCAAGATGCAGCCATACATTTATAGATAGACAGCCATACATTGATGGACAGACAGACAGACAGACAGACAGACAGACCCCTTTCATATCAGCTTCAACCAGGGTTCAAGTCAGGTTGATATTCTGTCTGAAAGGATTAACCTGAGTTATCCTGCTTTGCAACCCACCTCTGGAGTTTGGTTGGGTTATGGTTATGGCTCCTCTCAAGTGGTGGCAACGGTGGCCGACCAGGGCAAACACGCTGTAGTTAAGAAAACACATGCAAGTCGACAAAACACATGCATGCAAATAGACAAAACACAAGTAACGTACGAAAACATCCTCATTGAATTGACAACACATGTACAGCATTTAGAAAATGCACTGCAAATTCAAACACTACTCAAGACACGTGCTGCAAATTCGGACAGCACAAACATTATAAAAACATGCTGCAAATTCACAACACAAACAAATTTCAGACAACACTATGGAAGTGTTTCCTCCATCTAGGTTACTTAAAAGTGATGAACGTGTCTGGATACACTTGATGCCAATGAATTAGGACATGTTTGATGCAAAAGATGTTCATGACAAGTAGGCCCATGTTGAAGGTTATTTTCAGTTATTTCATGAACTGCGCAGACTAGGCTACACATTACTTTCGCACATTACACACACTGCATTCTCTGGCCCTTTCTGAAAGAATAGTTACTTCACCCTCTCCCTAGCCACTTGCACTCCGTTTGCCTGTTTACATGGAGGGTCCGCCATATTAAGGGCCATCTGAAACCAATTACTGTTAAGTGGTAGTGTGTTATAAACCCTCCAACACCGAATGAACACCGATGCCCCCTTGTCGAGGGTGTGCGTCAATTAATTCGGCATGTCATGGAGAACGCTTCATACAAATGTGAGTTCTGTGTGATTCCAAATCCACGGTAACATCAGAACCTGTTTTCACTAGGAAGAGTAAAGTCTGTCCCAAAGCTTGAGTGTGGTATCCCAGCACACTAATGTTGCCACAATGTGATTTTACAACCAAGCTTTACATCACCGGAAAAGTGAAAGATTAGTTGGTGGTGAAAAAAGTTATTTTCACCACCACCACTTTTCAAAACCTACACTTGTTCGTTAAAAATGTGTGCACTATTCATGTAGGCCTAGTGTAGAGTGTTCATAGTGTATGAAAGGAGGTGCACTTCGGGTAGTGTGTGATTTGGAACATACTGTGTGTATTTTTGTGGTGTAGCAATGCAATCTGGGAAACTTATATCCATGTGTGAAAGCAACGTTACAGCAACTGTATTTGTACCATCAAATCGCAATGTTACCAAATGACCATAGCGCCACGTAACGGCAACTGTAGATACACCACCAAATGGCCTCTCAGTCTTGGTTTCTCTTGAACTGCACTATTCCTTATTCAATGCCTACTGATTACAAAAGGCAACAACACTAGTAATTACGTGAACAAAAGGCCTCAATATCTTGGAATGGACAAAAAAAGAGCAAATCATGGGGGGTATAACCGCTAAGCTTGTCACTCTGTTGGCGCCAAGCGCATCCAGATGTGTTCATCACTTTTGTCTGAATTTTCAGCGTGTGTCTGTAAGGCTGTGCATGTGTTATCAAATTGATTGAAGAAGATTTCCAGAAGACCTAGTGATGCACATTCATAAGTTATTTTCAAGAAAAAAATCCTTTCATGGTGAAGTAACAGCCAATATGTATCTCTGCACCTTCTTCCTCATCCATGAAGTGGGGTTTTACTTAGCCCTGCCCCGATCATGTCTCTGTCATAAAGGCCCGCCCCATAGACATACATATCTATGGCCCGCCCCCTGTCTCTGCCCAAAGATTCTAGAGAGCTACCCCCGACCCCCACACAACTATTGCTAAACTGCAGCTAAATACAAATTGCAATGGCAAGTTCAAGTATTGGAGCAGCAGTTTGCCTGGTTATCCTGTAATAGTGTGACTATTCACATGAATAGCTAGGAAACGAGCTGCCTTGTCCTAGCTTACCTGTGGGCAGAGTTGCCAACCATTCCATGCAGGCTACCTCGTTCCAGAAATTAAAAACATCTGAGCTTGCGCTGAAGTGTCTTTGACGACACTTCGAAGACTTAGTTGCCTGTGAAAAACAGGCTAATCCATTTGTTTTTTTTGGAGATCTGGGTTGATCCTCACGAATATTCTTTACAGTGTGTTTCGCTCGTAATATGCACCAAATGAACATTAAAGGTTCATCTTTTTCCGCAGTGGGTTTTTAAATTGCTTGTGTTTGGTCTATTTGCATGTGGTAGGTCAATTTGCATGTATTTTTTACCTGCAGCACGTTTGCCCTGATCAGCCACTGTAGGTGACCCAGGTCCTATCTGAATTAATCTGGGAATAACCTTGGTGGACCATCTTAAGGTCAATTAATCCTTGTCCAACCCTGGTCATTCATTGGAAAAGTAATGCGAGGTGGTGGCAGCGTAGGGGTTAAGGAGCTGTGCTGGCAAGGTAGCTACAAAAGTTGTGGGTTCAATTCCTGGCTTCCACCATTGTGCCCTTGAACAAGGCACTCAACCCCAAATTGCTCTGGCGACAATGTAATCCCTTGTGATATAATAATATGTTAAAAGTGTCTGCTAAAAAAATATAAGTGAAAAGTGGTGATAGATAGATTGATTGATTGATTAATTAATGAATTGATAGTTGTCAACTATTACATTACTCAACAGTGTCAATCATATCTGAAAATTCTCTTATTGCAGCTTCTTAAACTTGAATATTGTCAGTTTTACTTGCTCCTCTTTGAAAGTAAACTAAATATCTTTGGTGTATGGACACAACACGCATTTGAGGACATGATCTTGGGCTATTGGTGACACCGATTTTCTGCTATTTAATTGAATAAACAATTAATCGATTAACTGAGAAAATGATCTATAGATTTATCAAGTATGTAATGTTAGTTGCCGCCCTAATGAATTGATAAATTAGCATGCAGTAACTTAATTGTTGTGCCATTAGCCCCTAAAAACAATACCCCACACGTGCAGCAACATCCATTTTTTTCTCTCTTGTGACAGATACCTCCACACATATCGGCCAGCCGTTGGGCATCCCGTCGCCACCCAGCTCCTCCAGTCAGAGGGCCGGGATGCATTCCCCACCCCCACGGAGAGCCCTGGTGCGGGAGTTCAGCGGGACGTACGAGAGCCTTCCTGCACGATCCATACAGGTCAGTGGTCCTTAAAGGTACACTATGCAACATTTTTCAGTTAATGAATTCGTTTCATATTGTTATGTATGATTAAATGAGTCATTACTGGTCAAATAATGTTTTTTTTTCGGCCGCCCTAGTGGTCTGTAGCGGTAGAACCGCGCTTGCAATTTCAGGAGCCCTCGGGTTTTGTAAAATATACACGCTAATGCTGTAGGGACAGCTCTGCAGAGAAATATGCAAGCATAAAACGAGCGAAAGCGAAACCGGCGATGAAATCACCAATCCTGCATAGTTTCCCTTTAATACTTCAAACTTGAATTGTAATTGAGGGTAGCTAGAGTAAATGACTTAGATTCACTGTTCACTCATAAAAAAAGGCTTTCTTGGGTTCTCTTCTTCTGCTGTATAAAGCCATGCAGACCTTTGATGAACCCTAGGGGTGCCATAAATGATGCATGCAATAGAGCCATTTTTGGTTCTATATAGCACCTTTTTTTCCAAGAGTGTATTGTGGATCCTCTGTCTGTCTATTCTCCTCCTCTTACCATCACTGTCTTACCATGGATCTGTCTCTCTCTCTCTCTCTCTCTCGTTGTCATTTACTCTCACAGGTGTCTGAGTCCAGAGTTCTCGAGTGCCCCAGCATCCAGATCACCACCATCTCCCCTGAGGATGACTCGGCGCTGGCCGGAGGAGGTTACTGGGACACCGGCGGCGGTTGGGACCGCGAGCGCCTCTACCTGCCGCTGCTGGACCCCTTCTGTTACCGCGACGGCATGACGGGGGCGGGCTCGCTCAGCCCCAGCCCCGCCTCCAGCCCGTCCTCCCGCGGCTGGCTCAGCCCGGCCTCCAGCTGCGATTCGCTGCTGGCCGAGGAGGAGGAGCTGAACGAGGCCACCTCCCACTTCTGCCTGTCGCCCTCCTCCCGCCCCACCTCCCCCGGGGGCAAGAAGCGCCGGAACTCCCCCTGCGCCTCCCCGTGCACCTCGCGCCGGAGCAGCTACTCCGAGGAGCACCCGTCGGCCCTGGAGACGGGGCAGGGGGACCCCCAGAGTCAGGCGCCGGGCGGAGGCTGTGAGCTCAACATCCCCCAGAAGACCAGGAAGACCTCCCTGGAGCAGGTGAGCACTCCACACCACCCACCACTCAGGAACTGGGTTTAGAAGCTCCAGGTGCTTTGAACTGTTTGCGTAATGTATATTCATTTTTAGCGTACATTCTTCTTGTGTCTGTGTCTCTGTGTGTGTGTGTGTGTGTCTGTGTCTGTGTCTGTGTGTCTGTGTATCTGTGTGTCTGTGTGTCTGTGTGTTTGAGTGTGTTTGAATGTGTGTATGTATATGTGTGTCTGTGTGTGTGTGTGTGTGTGTGTGTGTGTGTGTGTGCGTGCTCAGGTCTCCTCCAGAGAGCTGGAACAGGACCATGCCCCTCCTGCTCAGAGCTCTCCGTGTCCACTGCCAGAGTCACGGGGCCTGAGGCGGGAGCCCCCCTCTATGGGGATGAACTACCTGTCCGTGCCTCCTGCCCTGGGGTGGGGCAGGACCAGGGCTAGTGCACATAGCCCTCTGTTCAGGTGACACACACACACACACACACACGCACACACACACTCATACACACGCGCGCCCACACACACACACACACACACACACGACGACTGTGGTTTATTACAGTAATAGATTCACCTTAGATGTCAAATATTTTTCAGCTGAAGTACCCATAGGTAAAAGAGCCTTTTTGGATACATTGGATAATTATGTTGAATATATTTTGACCTGTGATGTTGGTCCTGTCAGGTCAAACGCCTTGCCTCCACTTGATTGGCCACTCCCCTCTCAGTTTGACCAGTACGAGCTGCGCATTGAGGTGCAGCCTCGCCCGCATCATCGCGCCCACTATGAGACAGAGGGCAGTCGGGGCGCAGTCAAGGCATCGCCCGGAGGCCATCCTGTCGTGAAGGTTGTAAAGTGTGCGATTATTTTAAAGAAAGAGTGTATAATGTGACTGTCGCTGACTTTCTCTGTCTCTGTTGCTGTCTTTCCATTTCTTTCTTTCCCTCCTTTTCTCTCTTTCCCTCACTCGCGCTGTCTCCCTCAGCTTGTTGGGTACACAGAGAGACAGCCGCTCTCCTTACAGGTGTTCGTGGGAACCGCTGATGACCGGTCCATCCGACCACACCCATTCTATCAGATTCACCGGTATGTATCAGTGGGCAAGTGCATAGTGCTAATATGCTGCATACTCTCTCTCTCTTTCTCTGTCTGTCTCTCTCTCTCTCTCTCTCTCTCTCTTTCTCTCTCTAATGTAGTATCCATGCTTATTCTTTTCATATCATTGTTTGATTATAGAGTCACAGGGAAAATGGTGGGCACTGCCAGTCAGGAGAGTATCCAGGCTGGGACTAAACTCCTGGATATCCCACTCAATCCAGAGACCAACATGACGGCTTTGTGAGTTATACAAATATAGTGACAGATAGATGGATGGATGTTTACTGGAAATGAAATGCATAGCAAGTGAACAGTTATTTTTGTCTCATCTCTTCTGACAGGTTGATAAATAAATAGATTGATTAATGGATGGGTCATTGCTGCTGATGAAATCCATAGTAACAGACTTTTTTTTTTCATCTTAAAAATGTCCCCCTCTCTCAGAATTGATTGTGCGGGCATTCTGAAGCTGAGGAATTCCGACATAGAACTCAGGAAAGGAGAAACTGACGTCGGGAGAAAGAACACGCGTGTCCGTCTGGTTTTCCGCACACACATTCCGCTGGCTCCACCGCTAGCTCCACCCGGACGGGTGCTGGCCCTGCAGGTGGCGTCTCTGCCAATCGAATGCTGTGAGTTGAGCAAGTCTCTTCTATCCTCTCTGATTTCCCATGTCTGTATGTGACTCTCTTCCAAAGCCTTTTATTGCTCTTCAGGAAAGTAGTGTTTGTGAATGACACTACTACAGCTACAGACTGCTGTCATTGGTGTCCTGGTGTGTTTTTGATCCTGGATGGTTGGATATTTAGAGGACAAAAGCAAACTTTGACCCCTTTATTCTCAGTCAGTATCTAAACAATGAGATTATAAACCAAGCAATTGGTTTGGTAAAAACAAAATGGGCTTAGCCGATACTACTATTTTCAAATCTTGCTCCCCTCTGTTCTTCAACGTCATGGTCTTTATGAGCAGAAGTGAGAAAAATACATTTAGATTTGGTCTCCTCAGTAGCTGCTAATTCAACACTTTAGGACTTTCGAGGTGTAATGTGAGTTGGATCTAAACCCGACTACGTTCACAGGAACCGTTTCAGAGTTTTCGAAGCAACTGCCAAAAAGGGGTTGCCCAGGTGCCTCGCTCCTGTCCGAGCGTGCGTGCGTGCGTGCAGCTTTGGGCATGCGCCCGTCACACGGATACTAAAAATGAGATGTGGAGCAGACAGGGGATGCCAGCTCATCCTGCTTGCATCCCCGTCCAACTAAATCAAACGCCGCCACTGGCCGAGCCCTCTTGGAAACGGAAGAAAAAGGAGCCGCGTTTGCCGCCAGCATGTTTGGGATTCCATGCCGCCCTGCAGTAGCTCGGACCCAGCCGCTGTATAACCTGTCTCAGGCAGCTCGCACGTCTCCCCGTTCTTCCAGTGGCCCGAGCCAGCAGCTCTTTGGCTGGGCATAGCGTAGACCTCCAGGCTGCTCCGAGCCGCAGCGCACCTAATCACTCACCTGATATCAGGACTGTCCTCACTCGGCTTCATCTGCCTCACACTCCACTCCAGCTGTATGTGATCTTACAGCTAATCCCCTGCTCTCTCTCTCTCTGCCCCCCCTTTGTCTCTGACTCTCTCTTTTTTCCCTGCCTTTATTCCCACTTTTCCAACCCCCCCTCTCTCTTTTTCTTTCCCTCTGTTTCTCTCTCTCTCTGTCTGTTTCTCTCTGTTTCTCTCTCTTTCTTTCTCTCTCTGTCTGTTTCTCTCTCTCTCCCTGCCATTATTTCTACTTTTCCAACCCCCCTCTCCCTCTTAATCCCCCCGCCAATTTTTCATTCTTTGTTGCATCCCCCTCTCTCTCCCTCCTTCTCTCTGCATCCCTCCATCTCTCCAGCTCAGCGTTCGGCTCAGGAGCTGCCGGTGGTGGAGTCGGTGAGCCTGACGTCGTGCTCCGTGGAGGGGGGAGAGGAGCTGCTGCTGGGCGGCTCCAACTTTCTGCCCACCTCCCGGGTGCTCTTTATGGAAAGAGGTTCAGGTAATCTGTGTGTGTGTGTGTGTGTGTGTGTCTGTGTGTGTGTGTGTCTTTGTGTGTGTGTATGTGTGTGTGTGTGTGTGTGTGTCTTTGTGTGTGTGTATGTGTGTGTGTGTGTGTGTGTGTGTGTGTGTGTGTGTCTTTGTGTGTGTGTGTGTCTTTGTGTGTGTGTATGTGTGTGTGTGTGTGTGTGTGTGTGTGTGTGTGTGTGTCTTTGTGTGTGTGTATGTGTGTGTGTGTGTGTGTGTGTGTGTGTGTGTGTGTGTGTGTGTGTGTGTGTGTGTGTGTGTGTGTGTGTGTCTGTGTCTGTGTGTGTGTGTGTGTGTGTGTGTGTGTGTGTGTGTGTGTATGTGTGTGTGTGTGTAACTGTATAAGATGTATCTTCCTGGTTACAGATGGAAAACTACAGTGGGAAGAAGAGGCTCACATAGATCATGATAAAAGTAACGAGGTAGACAATCTATTTCCATTCCCATGTAACTTTGAATTTAAAGCAGTTCATTAGTTTTGATACTGTTATTATAAAAATTATTTATATGCTGTTAACACAACCACACATCTACCGCTTTGATTTCAGTAGTGTTGGCGTGTGTATTTTAAAAGTGTGTGTGTAATCCTATCCTGCTCTGCTGTAGATTGACGTTATGTTATGCTGTGGGCACTGGCTTTGTTATGGTAGTTTTACTGTAGGTCTTTGGTTGTCTTTTTACGGCAGTGCCTGCTGTGTGTGCGAGTGCCACCCTACAGTGACCAATCAGCGAGCCGCCCTGTACCAGTCTGCCTGTACGTGTCCAATGGGAAGAGGAAAAGAAGCAGCACCCACTGTTTCAAGTACCTGCCAAGTGAGTCCAGGGTGTGACAACGTCACTCTGTCACTCTGTCATCGTCAAACTAATAGCATATGTTCTTATACATTTTTTGTTATTTTGCAGCTAACCTCCTTTAGTTGGATGAAATAACATGTTGTACTGTAATGCACTGTTTTTGCACTGTAATGTCTGTGTCGTGTTTGTGTAATTGTGTACTGTTTTGTACCATAACCCTCGTGTTGTGTTATGGTAAAATGGATGTTTTAAACTGAGAGTTACCAGTATACTGACTTAAATTATTTTAGACCATAATCTATGTGCACCGGCTCTAATCAGTTTCTCCACTGTGCTCTGTTGATAGTCATGTTCAAAGAGGAGGACCCCCTCCTGTCCCATCCCTCAGTGCTGCCCCTGGAGGGGGTGGGCATGGGGCCCTTCGGGGGCTCAGGGGTGTCGGACAGGGGCCTGCACCTTAGAGGGGACACCCCCATGGACGAGCGAGGCCTGGGCTTCCACCTGCCCCCGTACCCCAGTGACTTCTCTTACTCAGGGCAAAACTACCAGGAGGAGTACTGCTCCAAGCCCGAGGGCCAGGAGGAGAGCGGAGGTGGAGGTGGAGGGAGGGGGGCTTTGTCCGAGAGGCAGCCCAGCTTTGAGAGCTTGGAGCTGGGCTTTACCGAGCTCCTGCCCCCCCTGTACCCCCGCGGCGTTGCCCAGCCTCCGTCGCCCTCTCCCTCGCCGTGGCTAGACTCCCCGTACCTGTCGTCCTCGCCGTCCCCGTCCCACTCCTCCTCCCTCAGCCCGTTCCCCGCCAGCAGCCCTATCTCCACCTCCCCGTTGCCCCCGTTGCCCCACTCGCCCTACCACCCCAGCTGCCCCTACCCCCAGGAGGTGTGCCCCTGCCCGTGCCCATCCCCACCGGCCAATCACGTCCTCCCTCAGGACCTCTACCCGCCGCCCCCTTACAGTCAGTACGAGGGCTGGGAGACGCATGGCAGGGGGCCCCCAGATAGGGAGTCCGCAGGGGGCATGAAGATGCAGGAAGGACCCCTGGAGTTCGCCAGCTCCTCATCCATGCACCACATCACACTGGAGGAGGGTGAGAGGAACAGATTACAGATTCACATGTTTAGGTTGAAATAAACAAGTGAAATGAAGTAATATTGATGATTGTGAACTTTCCATCTCACATACTAGAATATGTCCTGGTGCGATGTCTTCAAATGATTTGCTGTTTCTGATTCTGATGTTATTACAGGTTGTTAAAAGCTATTCTAACCCAAACTCAGCTATTTAATGCCTAATTAAAGTTAGGAAAGTGAAAAGTCAGCTATGTATTCTTATTACAGAGGTATTGATATTAATGAATACATAGTTATTCATTGTTTATTAATTGCATTGTGCCTAAATATCCAAGCGTTGTCTATTGTTCACACTGGATCATGATTTATTTTTTTCTCTGCAGTCACTGAGTTCATTGGGGAAGACATCAGATCTTTCCAGTCTGGTCCACACATGGAGAGCAGACCTGGATGACCACCATGGTCTCTCATCCCAACCCATTTTAAAGTGCATTAATGTTTTAATAACACAGTATTCCTATGATATTGTATTATGTTTTATATATTGCATAGACGTGGCAATATATGAAAGGACTGCAGGTCTTGTTCCACTGTTGGATTGCAATTTAAATACAGGGGCACTGTTGTAAGTATATTTGTATAAAAAGGGCTTCCTCTTGGAGACAGCACATTTGAAGGGAACTAATGTTTTTAACCTGTTTGCTAAATAAATTATAAAATTAAAGTTGTAACACTTGTTTACACACTGGTGCTGATTTTTGCTCTTTTACTTTCTGTGTGTGTGTGTGTGTGTGTGTGTGTGTGTGTGTGTGTGTGTGTGTGTGTGTGTGTGTGTGTGTGTGTGTGTGTGTGTGTGTGTGTGTGTGTGTTTGCGTGCGTGCGTGCGTGTCCTGGTATGCTTTTGCACTATGCTGCTTTTACTGTAATAGTCTGACTCTGGGTAAACACTGCCACCTGGTGGTCATTTCTCATTTGATCCCAGACATGCTCAGCAGGGTTGTCTGAGCTGCAATTACCCAGAATATAAAATCTACCACACCCATTTCCTGTCTTAATGAAATATTTTTTAAATGCTTCATTGGCTCAGTGGGTAGACTAGACTGTAAGTAATGCTGAGGTCATCTGCTCAGCATATGTAAAAGTGATGCAGACCTGTTCTCTCTGCCTGTACTCTCATATCAGCCACTGGAAGTATGTGAGCACTGAGCAGCATCGAGATATCAAGTCTAGTCTTGCACTATGGTTCTTATTTATACTGGAGTTAAAATTATGGTTAAAACAATGATTTTTTTTTTTTTAGGTGAAATTTTATTTACACATTACACCCAACCACACAGTTGTTTTTATGGTGAAAGAAAGAAATCACAAAATCAATGAAAACATGAAAAATCTGAGAATAAAAGACCACGATTTTCCTGAATATGAACAATCGTGTTGGGTAATTCATAAAAATGTACACATGCTTTACTTGCACTGGAGCAGTTTATATTGTAGGCTCATGTTAGTTTGCTATTATTGCAAAGTATAAATATTTTGTACTCAACCAAGCAAACTGGATTACATGAGAACATCATCCTCTACATTTACTTCTCATTTTATTATTCTGTAACTTTCAACAACCTTGTGAAATGACTTCCTGGTATTCTGATGAAAAGGGTGAACACGACATTTCCTCTGTTTCCTTCCCCCAAGAAGAGGTCATGCTATTGCATTACTAAAACATGATCTTATCTCCAATAAGTGGTTCCCATATTTACAACATTCCTAATTTTGCTTTTCCAACTGGTAACGCTGGAAGATGTTTTATATGCATGTTCTGTGGTTGTCCTGTAGCAGTGTTTTTAAAGTAATACAAGAAATCCGCAAGTTTCTAATTCAAATAATTACAGCATCCAATGTATTGGTGACCCCCAGCCCCCCTCGTTTTCCATTTTTTCATCTGTTTCATGCTTGTATCCTTACACGCCCTTTCATGTGTGCTCACTGAGGCTCAGAGTAGTGATGTATCTCTGTAGCTCGTGCCTCGCAACACCGAAACTATGACACACTGGAGACGAGTGTGCGTTTGTCTATGTAACCATAGCAAAGACGTCACCCCATTTCCTGATTTCTCCATCATTAGGCCCGCTCAAACTTGTCTTGTCAGGGATATTTGTGATGCGAGTAGGTGATTCAGACGGTTTCAACCACCAAAATCAAGACAGTGTTAGAGAAGCACTCAGAAAAAAACACACAAGCAGACACAAAGGCCTTTCAATGAAGTGCTGAGTCTGCTTTGTCAGAGGTGACTAAAAGAGAGACTTCTGTGAAAGTTGATGATAAGTAAGGGTGAGAGAAATCCCAGAGACTTAATCATGCTCATACAGTACATTTTTGTAGAGGCGTCATAGCTTTTCAATGCAGTTTATAAAGGCTGCAGAGCCAAGGCAACAGTCAAAAACACCTGAGCAAATGTTTACCAGCCACAGCAAGTATGGGTGAATCACAGATCCTTTGTACATGCATTATTGTGTGCGTGCGTGCGTGTGTGTGTGTGTGTGTGTGTGTGTGTGTGTGTGTGTGTGTGTGTGTGTGTGTGTGTGTGTGTGTGTGTGCGTGTGCGTGTACGAGTGTGCGTGCGTGTGTACAAGTGTGTGTGATATGAAGTGGTTAAAATAGAGAAGCCAATGGGGCAGGAGATTGGCAAGATTATCGATACCACTATAAATGCCTCAGAAAAACTGTAAAATGTATCCATACCCAAACCTATAAGATTGTAAGCAAGTAATGTTAATTATAAAAGCAAGCCCTATACAAATAAAACATGTCCAAAATATTGTACATTGCAGATTCGATATACAGTCACTACCCAATCATGACAGGCACGTTCTTGTGGAAGTCAATATAACATTATTTTAATGAGAGATTGTAAAGATATAACACAGAAGAAGTTCCACTATTCATTCACATGACCCATTGGGGAGGATGTCTGAACCTGATTTCGCCTGATCCAGTGTCTATTTTTCTACTGGGTCAGTCAGATATATTCTAGCACCAGCAGAGGGAGCTGTCTGAGATATCAAGCTACTCTGTACAAGAAAGTAGAGCCTGGAGATTTGGAACTGGTCTGTTATCAGGAAGCATATCATAAATATAAACATACTTATTGTATTTTTGTGTGTGGGTGGGGGGTGTCTAATCAACAGAATGTGACAGTGTCTTTACATTACAGTACATTACAATTAGCAGACACGTTTTTAGTCCAAAGTGACTGATATATGTCAACTATATTACAAGGGATTGCATTGTTACATTGTCCCCGGAGCAACTTGAGTTTAGGGGCCTTGCTCAAAGGCACAAGTCTGTAATTGAACCGACAACTTTCAGGCTACTGCACGCTAGCCCAGCTCTTTAGTGGTCTACACTACCACCACCGCCCCCAGTACCTAATCTATTTATGTAAGCTATGCATGACAATTAGTAGTGTCAAATGTAAGCACCATGCAAGTCAAGAAAGCAATGGTGTGCTTGATAATGTAAGTCTTGGTGTTGACATATAAGTGGAGGCTGAGCAAGCCTTCAGTGGTTAAATCCCTCAAGGGTCATTGAGGGGACAGCTGACTTTCAATGCTTCTGAGCTGCCCTGAGATAATGGGCGGAGAGGACTGCGACAACAGTAACTCCAGCAGCCATAAATATCAGCCTGTAAGCTTGGCCACAGCATCAAAGAAATATGTGATAAGGCATACAATGGACATTTGTATGACGACGCCTAGATAGCACATTTTTGGCACGGTTGTTAATGTACTCCACCATAAACAGTCCTTCTAATTTGTCATGTTCGCCTGGCCTGGCGGGTCGCTATTTTCAGAGAGCAACAAACCAAAACAAACCACGCTCAGCAACGCGAACATGACTCATGCCACAGCGCTGCGGAAACTAACCACAGCCACCGGGTGAAATCTTGACTTTTTAACATCTCAATATTTCTTTCAGTGTGCTATTTCTTTCCCACTAATTTGCTGCTCTCTCACTCCATTTGAGTCAGCTTCACAGAGGCTCCGCAACAGGCGAACTCATAGCCGGGATAGAGGGCCTGAGTGAATGTCGCTTTCGCTCGATGCAGAAGGGTCATGGTGTCAGAGACACTGTAGAAGGACAGGGTCCCTGCCCTGTAGTCCAAGTACACACCTATCTTGAACGATAATGGGCCGGGGACCTTGGTGACTACGTTGTTGTGCCAGAAGGAGTAGCCTTTCCGCGAACAGAAGAGGCTCCAGGACCTGTCGTTTCGGCCAAAGTGAGAATCCCCTCCCTCTCCCTTTCGGCTCATGTCCCTGTAGGCCACAGCCATGTTGACCCCCATCCCGCTCCACTCGGCCTCCCAGTAGCAGCACCCGGACAGCCCCTCGGACGCCAGCACCTGGCACCAGTAGTCAAAGCGCTCGGGGTGGTCTGGGCAGGAATGCTCCCTGGCACGCACCGTCACCATCTCGTTGTCCTGAGACAGGGAGAGGTCCTTGTGGGCTGTTTTAGGGTCTAATTTAAATGGACAAGAGTCTAGGACAGAGATACAGAGAATGAGAGATAGAAAGAATTATTTTCCACCAAATACCACATAAGACCCAACAATGGTAGTGTTGTTTGTGGTAAGTTGTTTGCATTTTGAGGCAATTTGGCTACAATTGGTTAAGTACTGCTAAAATGTCATGTCCGAAAGATGTACAATGGACTCACAGTATAGGAACTCTGGCCTGATCTTGGGCTCTGGACTCTGGATAAATTTCACAGTGCTTGCTGTGTAGAGATACATGCAGGTTAGCAACTACATTCACAATGCATCCGTTATAGCCGCTCAGTCGGCCGTCCTCCTCTCAAATGTTTACCGCCCAAATGTCATGTCATGTGGTGAAACCCCTGACTGACCTGCTCTGGTGATCTTTGGCCATTCCACCTTGAGGACATCCTCGAGTCTCTTCCTCAAGGCATAGACTGCACTGTTCATCTTCCCAAAGTCCAGCAGCGGGTCTGTGTGGATGCTGGCTGGGTCCGTGACACCAGAGGGGCCTGAGAGTGAATGGCAGCACTACAGCAATGCAGAGAGAGAGAGAGAGAGAGAGAGAGAGAGAGAGAGAGAGAGAAAGAGGGAGAGAGAGAGAGAGAGAGAGAGAGAGAGAGAGAGAGAGAGAGAGAGAGATGGGAAGACAGAAACCCAAGGTACTCAGTGTTTCTTTACTGTTATATCTATATATTCTCATTTCTATTATCTCCAGGGAAATATAAATATGTGAATTGATGTGTGGATAATTTACATGTTTACTATTACAAAGATTATGGAGAAAAAGTGGAAACTTGTTTACAAATCAAGGGACACTTATTACATTCAAAAGGACGTTCATACACTCCTAAAACAAATGTGTTGAAAACTACACAACTTGTATCCAGATAGGGACAACACAGTTTGTGTTGTTTCTTTTTTCATTTGAAACACAATATGTGTTGAAAATAACACAACTTGTGTTAAAAAAAAAACACAACTTCCGTTGTCTATTAACACATCTAGTGTCTTAGGTGTTACCTGGAGGAAGTGGATGTGCCACCGTTACCTGGAGGAAGTGGATGTGGTCGTCGGAGTGGAGCAGGAGCTCCAGCTGCGTGTCCTGCTTGCGGAGCTGGGCCAGGTTGGTCTCCAGCTGGGCCAGGAGGGTCGCAGCAGCCTGCTCCTGCGCCTTGATCAGCCCCCGCACCTCAGAGTGCCGTCTGGCGATGGAGGAGATCAGCTCCGTGAAGACCCTGTCGCTGGTCTCCATCGCCCCTTGGGCAGATTCCTACAGATGGGTCAGTCAGACAAGATGTGTGTGAATGTGCCTTATATCCTTACATATCTCATACAGTATGCCTTATACTTCGTCTTATACTACGTCATATATCATGTGTGTATGTGTGTGTGTGTGTGTGTGGGTGTGTGAGAGAGAGTGTGTGTGTGTGTAATAGTGTTCTAATATCTAATATCTAATATGTCGTGTATGTTATGTCATATATCATGTTATATGTGTGTGTGTGAGAGTGGGTGGGTGTGTTGGTGCTGCTCACTCCACCCAACAGTCTCTTCCTTCTCCACTCGACATTCTCTTCCCTCTCCACCCAACACTCTCCTCCCTCTTCATTTAAACACATGAAGACATTACAAGGAAGATCTCAGTTATTTCTGGATTACTCTTGTCCATGACCTCAGAGGTCAATCTCCCTTAGGGAATATGGATTAAAATGTTTTTGCTTTTTTTTTCCATTTATGTAATCCATCAAGAATATCCTGTTTACCCTGTTAAGTCCTAGAAATAATGGTATGACTTTGTCTATACGACAGACTTGTTGCTCTCATGCTCGCTATATGCTTGTGTGTTTGTAACCTGTCTCCAGCGCCCTGAATAAAGCTTTGTACTCTGGCTTGTCTGTACGTTACTTTTTGCCTCTTTGTGAATGAACATTTCATTTTTACCACACTCTCTTCCCTCTCCACCTCACGCTCTCTTCCCTCTCCACCTCTCACTCTCTTCCCTCTCCACCTCACACTCTCTTCCCTCTCCACCTCTCACTCTCTTCCCTCTCCACCTCTCACTCTCCACCTCACGCTCTCTTCCCTCTCCACCTCACACTCTCTTCCCTCTCCACCTCACGCTCTCTTCCCTCTCCACCTCACACTCTCTTCCCTCTCCACCTCACGCTCTCTTCCCTCTCCACCTCTCACTCTCCATCTCTTCCCTCTCCACCACACTCTCTTCCCTCTCCACCTCACACTCTCTTCCCTCTCCACCTCACACTCTCATCCCTCTCCACCTCACACACTCTTCCCTCTCCACCTCACTCTCTTCCCTCTCCACCTCACACTCTCATCCCTCTCCACCTCACACTCTCATCCCTCTCCACCTCACACTCTCTTCCCTCTCCACCTCACACTCTCATCCCTCTCCACCTCACGCTCTCATCCCTCTCTACTACCAGTGCTGGTCCAGACGAGCTCCTCTCACCTTCAGGGTGTCCACAGCCTGCCTGAGCTCCAGCAGCTCCTTCTCTCTGGCGTGGATGCTCAGCTTAAACTTCCTCCTCACTGAGCCCAGTTCCTTCTGCAGCCAGAGACACACCCATGGTGCAAAGAGGTATCAGCATGGTCAGACGTTTACATTTTTACATTTAGTGCACACTTTTATCCAGAGTGGTTGTTAATTATATTACAAGGGCCATCGTCCTCAGAGGAATTCAGGGTTAAGTGCCTTGCACAAGTAGCCTAGAAATCTAGACGCCCCCTGGTCAGGCTATTGCACAAGGGCACAATGGTAGAAATCGGGTATTGAACCCATAACTCTTCAGGGTACTCCATGCTAGTCCAACTCCTTAGCCACTACACTACCACCAAGTACACAAACCATCTCACAAAGAACTTGTCAGAGCATCTCATAATGAGTTAGTCAAAGCACCTCTGACAAAGAGCTATCAGTTTTGCTAGACCATCTCAGACCAAGTACATATCAGCATAGTCAAACCATCTGTGGCATGAGAAGTCATTCAGAGATTAGGTTGGAATAAAAAGCGGAAATGGCAGGGAGATAGCTCCTGGGCTTTCGGCGAGGATAACCAAATGTGCAGGTGTAATTGGATATGTGCAGACAGACGGTTCAAATCTAGTGCTCTTGTCATTTCCTGCCTTCATCACCTGAAAAAATAATGCTGCATTTAGCAGGGAAGAACCAGCAAGAATGACTTCCAGCACCTGAAGCTAACCAGATTACAGTATGGTTTACACTTACTGAGCTCCATGTGAGGTGTTAGGGGAAAAAGGCTGAGGCTGACATCAGCCCACTGACATGAATAAGTAGTTTTTGACTTCTGGCCCCTTGGTAATTGCATCATTTTCACTGAGGAGTTTCCCCTCCATATACTTTCATTGAAGATTTGACATTGTGACATTGTTCTCATGCATGTAAATTCATTATCAGAGTACGCTCTTGGCAGTAGGCAAAGCTAAGACACGTTTGCATAAGCAAGATAATATGCAACAGGGAAAAGAGTCAAAGCAGCTGCAGGCAGCCACACAGCAGTGGACCCGTCGATAAATCCTGCCGGTTGATATTCATCTCAAGCATTCAAATGGAGGAAGAAGAGAGGGGACGTGATAGATAGTGCCATGTTGACATTTGAATCTGGGACAGGAGGATGAATCAGCCGTCCGGTGTTTTAACTTTCCCCTCAGACTCCCCCCTCAACTGACTGGACAGCTGGCCTGAATCTTTTGAGACTTTTGGGTTTGTCGGTGAAGTCCTTACAGTTACTCCCACAATCAAAACAGAACTCTATTCCATATTTCATTAGGGGAAAAATGCAAATACTTTTTGTGGCTAATAAAATAACATTTGTCTTCTGATTGTTCTGTCCCCTGGAGTATTCCTTAAATTCCTTCCCCGAAACTCTTTCAACAATACCCCAGGATAGATAATATTTCAAGGCAACCAGTTTCTGGTTATCATCACACTGCTTTCTGACCAAGATATAAAAATCTCAGATTTTTTATGCAGACACCAGCACCAAGTTTACATTTTTAAAGTGACTCTTCACCCATAAGACCTAAAGTCTAAGGTCCTAACCAGTCTTCAGAGGTATTCTAGCAATCACATCAAAAGATTATGTTACAATTAGTATCTATGAATTAATATCTATGAATTAGTATCTAGAATGACTATCTATGTGCATTGACGCTCGGTGGTCTCTCTACCTGCTTCTTGGTGCTCTCGGCTGCGGCGGGGACCGTGTCGTGGCCCTTGTGCTCGTCCATGACGCACAGCACGCAGACGCACCTCTGGTCGGAGCGGCAGTAGATCTCCAGCAGCTTGTCGTGGTGCGGGCAGATCTTCTCCTGCAGCTGCCCGGCCGCCTCCACCAGCTTGTGCCGCTTGAGCGCCGGCGACTCGTAGTGCGCCTGCAGGTGCAGCTTGCAGTAGGACGCCAGGCACACCAGGCACGACTTGACGGCGCGCCGCTTGCTCCGCGTGCACAGGTCGCACAGCACGTCCTCCTCCGGCGTGTCCGCGCAGGGCCCGGAAGCGGACGCGGTGGAGGCGGTGGAGGCGGTGGAGGCGGCAGGTGTGGCGGCCTGCTGGAGGTGCGTCCTCTTCAGCTTCTCCACCATCTCGGCCAGGAGCGTGTTGCGCTTCAGGATGGGCTGGGGGGTGAAGGACTGCCTGCACTGGGGGCAGCTGACCGTCTCCAGGTCGCCGTCACTGGCCCAGTAGTCTCGGATGCAGCTCATGCAGTAGCTGTGTCCGCAGGGGATGGCCACGGGGTCCTTGAGCAGGT
This sequence comes from Sardina pilchardus, assembly GCF_963854185.1. NCBI lineage: Eukaryota > Metazoa > Chordata > Actinopteri > Clupeiformes > Clupeidae > Sardina > Sardina pilchardus. Next base: position 41,364,071 of record NC_084995.1, on the reverse strand, counting down.
CCAGGCATATGGGACAGCAGAACTCTTCGCTATTTAGGACCCTGTGAGTTTGCGCCATGATGGTGAAGTGAAGAGGACGAGTTCCTATTGAGCCTGTGGATGGGCACTGAAAAGGCTAGTCTGGGCCACACCCTCCAGCACCTCCCTGTGTGTGTGTGTGTGTGTGTGTGTGAGTGAGTGAGTGAGTGAGTGAGTGAGTGAGTGAGTGAGTGAGTGAGTGAGTGAGTGAGTGAGTGAGTGAGTGAGTGAGAGTGAGTGAGTGAGTGAGTGAGTGAGTGAGTGAGTGAGAGAGAGAGAGAGAGGGAGGGAGAGAGAGGGAGAGGGTATGTGTGCATGTGTGCATACATGAGTGCTTGTGTGTGTGTGTGTGTGTGTGTGTGTGTGTGTGTGTGTGTGTGCGTGTGTGTGTGTGTGTGTGTGTGTGTGTGTGTGTGTGTGTGTGTATGTGAATGACTCTAAATGCATCTTTGTGTGACTGTGTGTGAATTAGGGTATGCATTTGTACCAAAAAGATCATACAGAATAAGCATTAATAACATAATAACCAGACCACTGACACTGATTGTGCATTCATATTATTTATTCCAATGTGAGTCATAATTCTCCCATACATTTGATGCAGTATACTCAAACCTTTACAAAGGTTCTGTATTGAGACACAGAGTAAACATCTAATCATAACTCCCAAACTGTGTGGTCTCTTAGAGTGAACCTAAGTAATACTTTCATATAGGCACATAGGGACTGCAGCAGTCCTGCATACAAAACACGTACAGCTACATGTCAGAAACTACCACACAAAACACATTGCAAAATATCTCAGCTTTCACCTAATTTCTTCTCGTGTGCACTACTTTGGTTGTAGCCATATACTGTATGAAACAAGCATTATGTGTACTGAGTACATTATGGATTCAAGCTTTCATGATTATACTGATGAAGTCATGTTTATCTCAAATAGTTGCTTGTCCAACCATGTGCAGATAGATTGTGGATGTGTAGAGATGCATTACAATCAAGTTATAAAAGCTACAATTTATTGAACATGTTATATTGTGTTGGGTTACTTCATCAAAATTCTATTTTAACACAGCAGTTGAGCACTAAAAAGGGGTGCACACTGGTATTATATAAGCACCATCTCCACAGATAGAAATAAAAAAAAAATCAGCTTTGATATGGCTCATATGGCCACAGAACACCATTAAAAGCAGTGCTTGCATAAGCAGTCAGTTTTAGGAACAGTTTTTCATGGTAAGTATTATTGATCATTTCATTTTTTCAAGTTTTTTTTTTTATTGCGCCATGTGAATATTGAAAGGATTGAAATTATAGCTGCACCTTTCATCTCCATTTTAGAATACTTCTTAATGATCAGTGTAGTTCTTTGGTACATATGATGCAAGTGAGAGCAACTTTGGCAACTACTGATTTCTGATCAAATACTGATAAATGGTAAAACATGGAATAACAGTGATTTCCGAGTTCCTCTGATTTTTTCTTGGTCTATCATAACCCTCTTTGTCTTTTCATTCTTTTCTCTTTTCTCTCATCTTTTACTCCCCCCCTTCTCTTTCTCTCTTTCTGTCTGTTCTTCTGACTCAAACAGCAACAAACACCAGCCTGGCAGAGTATATCAAGTCCACGACGTACAGGATGAGGTTGACGCCCGTGAGCACAGCCACGGCCATCAGCTTGTCGAACTGACACAGCCCCGCGGAGCGGCCGCACGAGCTGGGTCTCGTGGGGATCCCGCCGTGCTTCCTGTCGAACTTGAAGATGGGCCAGATGATGGTGGCGGACAGGTACATCAGGACGGCGAGCGAGGCGTAGGCGGACAGGAAGCGCGCGAAGGGGAAGGGCAGGCAGCCGGTGCACTCGCCCACGCACAGCACGATGACGACGGCGGACAGGATGAAGCAGATGCAGTAGACGGCCAGGCACCACTTGAGCGCGGCGTGGCCGTCGTAGGCCACGGGGTCGCTGATGAACACGAAGATGATGCAGGCCACGAAGGTCTCGCACACCTTCAGCAGGCCGGGCACGGTGGCCATGTAGCCGACCACCTCGCCGGGCCGCGCCTTGCTGATGCTCACCTCCGTCAGGTAGGCGACGGTGGCCAGGCAGGAGAAGACCAGCGCCGCCACGCGGTAGTCGTGCGCCTGGCCGCCGGTGCCGGCGCCCTTCACGAAGTACAGCGGGAAGATGACGGTGGCGGACAGGCAGAAGAGCGAGGAGTAGCAGGCGAAGGTGATGGGGAAGTTCTTCCAGGAGACGGGCATGCGCGCCTGCAGGCCGCACAGCTCCACCAGCAGCACCAGGGCCGTGCCGGCGAAGCTGAAGCCCCAGCTGAACAGGCACCAGTCGCCCGCCGGCTGCTCCATGATGATCGCGCCGTGGATGGCCACGCTGAACGCCACGCAGGCGAACACCATGGCCAGCACGCGCGTCCACAGCAGCGGAGAGGAGTGCATCACGACCAGAGGCATTATCAGGACACGGGTCTTGACCACTTACAGCACTTACAGGGGAGGTCCTGGAGAGACAGTGGAGGTCTTTGGCTTTGTCCAAAACTTTCTAGAGACACAGGGAAAAAAACTGATAATTATAAATATGCTTGACAAAGATACAGTATACAAATGAACAGACCACAGAGATACTGTACAGTGTACATAAATGAATAACAGGATTTCTTAAATGAGGAGGAAAACAACAACAAAATATGGTCGTGAAACTACACGAATAATGGGACTTATTGGGCCAGGGGAGAAGTACACTATGAGTGACCTAACTGATGAAATATTGTGTGTGCTAATCATGTGCAAGAGAAAAGCCCGTGACTCCATATGAGTCAACTTCCTGCAGAACAAAAATGCGCTCCTTATTTAATGGACGCCAAGAACAGGCGGACTGGAAAGGCTTTGCGCCACGCTTGCGAAAAACTAGCCTCTCATTCTCTCAGCAGCCGTGGGAGGAGAGGCCCGATCTGCTAACAGTTGGCCTATTCAGCCAGACCACCTCCTCACAGACGACACAGAGTGGACGCCGTCCTTCTGGACAGTTTACACTCAGACGTAAACATGTCACTTTTGCATTCATCAGCTGAGTAAGGTGGGTGGGGGTAGAAAGGAGAGAGGGCGGTGAAAACTGAGGGTTTGTACAGACAAGAGAGTCAAAGAGAGAGAGAGAGAGAGAGAGAGAGAGAGAGAGAGAGAGAGAGAGAGGAGAGAGAAAATGAGAGGGAGGGAAAGTGTGAGAGAGCAAAAGTGTGTGTGTGTGTACTGTATGTGTGTGAGAGTGTGTGTGTGTGTGTGTGTGTGTGTGTGTGTGTGTGTGTGTGTGTGTGTGTGTGTGTGTGAGTGTGTGTGTGTGTGTGTGTGTGTGTGTGTGTGTGTGTGTGTGTGTGTGTGTGTGTGTGTGTGTGTGTGTGTGTGTGCGCGTGTGTGTGCGTGTGTGTGCATCTGAAGCTGGTGAAACGGACACAGTGACACAGAACAAATGCAGACAGACTGGAAGAGATAAAAGAGCCAGATATGGACAGCAAGAACAGCAGAGCTTCAGGGAACACCCTGCCCCCCCCCCTCGATCCCCAGCCGCAGATGTACACACACTTTAAACACAGTCATGACGGCAATAGCAAAGCTATGAGTCACAAAGCAATCCCCATCCACCCCCTCATCCACCCTTCACCTCACTCCCATTTGTCTCCTCTCTTTCTCCCGCCTGTACACCCTCCCTTTCTCCCGCCATTCCTTCCTCCATCCCTCCCTCCCTCCTCCCCCACATTAGGGTCACTTTTTCCAACGCGCTGATCTGTCCCAGATGTTGCGGCTACCCCTGAACTGTGAAGTGAGTCAGTGGTGCCAGGAGCCACCCTTTGCCTTTCCTCTCGAGCTGCCCCTGCCCCTATTTTATCTTTCTTGATCGCCCGACCCCCCCACACACGTGCGTACACACGGTGTCCTCCCCCCGTGCCCTGCGAACACTGATGGCTCCAGTTTGGAGTGATGTACAGTATCTGCCAGGCTTGCACTGATAGCATCTAAGGGGCAACTCTAATTTGATTGATTGGTGGCTACTTAGTTACGTGGAATTCCCTTCAGAGGGCAGTATAGAGAGATGTGTACGTGTGTGTGTGTGTGGGGGGGGGGGGGGTATTGGGAGGGAAACAGAGGATTTCCCATTATCTAAGACCCTAAAATAGGAATATGACCCTGCCAGGAGGGTCGATGCAGGAGGAAACAAGATAGTTGAGTGACTGTTGTAGAAAATTTCCCCCAGACATGTGCCTGTGCGCAGACGTTTGGAGACTGTTGGACAGCGAAGTGGTCAGGAGCAATGCTATTACACCGTCTCAAATCAAATTTCACCCATAATCCGGTTTAAAAACCAATAAGTTGGTGGGAGACACAAAACAGACTTTGAAAAGCCAAGTCTGAAGCCAGCCACAGAGACACAAGAGATCATGCATATTCATCAGAAAATAAAACACTAACGTTTTGAAATAAACATTAATTCTCTCAAATATATGCATAGATAGGCAATGGTTAACATCTTTTAAATCTTAACTGTACCGCCTCAAGACTACATGAAAAATAGGCTAGGCTACCACATGGATAACAATCTTATTCTTGTATGGTATTTGTTTGAAACCGCAAAGTTATTAAAAGTATGAGAACCTCTGTTTGATATGCTTTAAGTCACTGATGAATCGGTCACATGTAAGCAACAGGTTTGGATGGGTGTGCGCGTATGCGCGTATGCGCTTGCCGCGCCCAACAAAAATGACATAGCCGCTACACTTGCTTATAACCGCCTCGTATTTCAGTGGTAACGTAAAATCACAGATTAGATGATGCGCTAACTGTAGGCTAATGAATATATTCTCCTGGCCTAGGCCTATGTGGAACAGCCAAACACGCAATTTTCTTAGGCTACTGAAGGTTCACTTGTGTCGAACTGTCACCCATCCCACTAACCCTCTGGCTAATGCACCTGGTGCTGTGTGCACAATATTATTAGTTTGTCTCAATAACCTATCCGTTAACTACGCCGAACCCCTTGTTACACAGTCAAACAAAAACAAAAACTGAGATTTGAAATGAAAATGAGATGAGATGAAAATTAGAGTGTTTGTAAACCAAAGTGAAAATGTTCATCTGACTTACCCTTGATGTCAGTGTTCTTCGAATAGAGTTCCTGAGGGCTACGCCTGAGGCACCACGATTTACGCACCAGTTCCAACTTCGCCCAAGTTAAAAAGAAGGGAAATTACGAGTGTTCAGCACCCGCCCATCTCAAGCCAAATTAGGAATACAGCTTGGCCGTTATGTAGCCTACCTCTCCTCATACGCATCATGAAGTCTACCGTTACACTCCCACATGCCTACGCCTATTTTCACATTCACATTTTCAGTTGAGTAGGCTAACCATTTCAGTGACCGTTTTTGTTCGCCTAAAACTTTTGGTTAGGTCTCTCTGTCTGTAGGCTATAACTCTGGAGTGTCCTGTTATGAAGTCTTAATATGAGTAGCCTATTTTAGCTTGAAGCCTCATTCCAACCAGATAAAGTTGGCAGGCCTATATTGTCATAGTTTAGGAATAGCCTACACATAATTTTGTGTTGTGATATAGCCTAATACTTCATCTTACTACCCTCAGCAGTAAAAGTTATGTAAGTTTAGGGAAGCTCAAACCTTAAACCAGGGGTTTTCAACATTTTTGAGACTAAAGACCCCTTAACTGATAGGACAAGGTGGATGGACTCCTATTGCATATCATACAAAATTGTGTTGCTTTTTAAACCTGGCCAACAACACTGTAGACCTGGCAGCTGTACCATGGTCAACTCTGAGGACCCCTTGTTGAAAATCTCGGTTTTACATTTTTCACAAGTCTGAAACACCATAATTGGTTTATCATATCATGTGATGTGCATTTCCGTATTGATATTTGTATGTTGCTAGGTTACAGATGTGGTTCCCTTAGAAACCAGATGTTTGTTTAGTGAAGCGATGCTGTTGAAGTATGGTTTCCTGCCAGGATTTGAACAGCAAGGGCGCTGAAAGTGGTTGATGTAAGTGCACCTTAAATCTATTTCACACCTTCTGATAGGGGAATCACACAGCTGGACATTTTCACAGCAAAGCTGCAAGGTATGTTTTCTCAGTCATTTTGCAATATTGTCCCTCTGCTTGGCAAATACCCTAAAGTAAACAGCTGTCTAACCTGCTGAATTTCCCCTGTGGAGATTAATAAAGTACCTATCTATCCATCCATCTATCTATCTATCTATCTAACCTGACAGTTGACTTGCAAACATCCACAATTCTCAAAATACAGTACATCATAAAGCTGATGTTTGTCTGATGGCTTTAGTAACTCAACCCTACTTGACCTCCTCTGTAGCATAAATATTTCTTAAACTCAAATGACGGAGAGATTTAATAAGCTCTTGTGGTCTAACTAATCCGAAACCTTGCTAATTATTGTGTAAATGAGTGAATGAAACGGGTTGTCAGTGCGCTCGTGGAACAAATGTGTTTTACATATTCAATCTCTCCGTACAGAACTAGAATGTTCCAGGGCCTGAGAGGGCTGACCGAATTGTTCCATCTCATTGGTGCCAAGAGGGCGACTGGATCTATACCTGTGCCACATTAATGACATGGAAAATATCCTACATTTCCCCCTGTATCCCACAATGCTGCATTGCACAGTGTCCAATTTTATCCATAAATCCTCTGAGCTTGGCCAGTTACAACAAGCCACAATACACAATACACAGTACATGGGCATCCGATGCATTAAGCACCATGGTTTTGGATGGGTGGAAATGAGATCCTGTTTTCCACATGGTGGTGTGGCCTTGTGCAGTACATGACAACATGACACTAAGAAATCCTAACTTTGAGTCAGAGTGACCTCTACTGGAAATAAAAGGGAGCACAGTGCAGCTGATGTATGTCAAAGATGTGCAACCATGTCATCATTCATGTGCAACTAATCAAATTGTTGACCATTATGAATGTATGCAGATGAGTTTATGAATTAAGAAGATGATTATACCGCATAACAGAGTCACTAAACAACTAATGGGGATTGGCCAGATTTTGTTTTAGAGACGGACAGATCGAGCTACAGACAGAGCAACAGCTGTTGGTGTAGGCTAAGCAGTGAAAATGAAGATACTTGTTTCTCTTTGAAAGGGACAAAGTTCAAGTATGTAGATGTGAGAAGTAGAGGAAAAAGGAAAATGCATAAGAGAGGAAAAGTGAATATACATTGCTTTCCGGTGCCCATGATGGTGGTAAGTAAATCTGAGATGTAGCATGCAAAATATCATACTGAAATTACGTAATCATAGTTTTGTCCCTCAGAGATTTGTTTTGGTTTTCCCATGAAGTCTTATGAGTCAGAGACTAAGGGTGAGAGCAACTGCGGAAAGAGCATAGGTGATCGAGAGTCGCTCCAAGTGTGGGTGACAGCGCAACGTCATGTCTGTGGATATTAAGACAGAGAAATTGATTTAACATGGGAAGGGAATGACCAGCAGGCCCACTGGAGACAGTCGACCTGGGGGCAGAGGAAAGCGGCCATTACCACTGACAGTCAGAGGGGGAAGGGAGTCCGACACTTCTCAATTTCCAGTGCTTTGTTAGAGACCTGCTTTGAGCTTCCTTCTCACAGCCATTTCCTCTTCTCCTTTTCACACCTCAAAGTTTAAAAATGACCACTTGTTTATTTGAGTTATTCTCAATTCCAGTTTATTTCAATTAGCATAGACATAGACTGAACAGCTAATAGAAGGATCAAGGAACATGTGGCGTATGTGGATTTACAGTTCTCCCAGTGTCAAAGAAATGGCCCTCTCTTTCACAGCATTGGGCTTATAGTCGGAGCATGGAGGCCGGTCAGACACACTTTCACAGAGGCAAACATCTAAGGTGGCACCACACAAGCAGGTTGGTTTCAAGGTTTTGGTGGCTATTTTTGTACTGAAACCAGTCATTGAAATTGCCCAGGCTGGTTGAGGCCAAGTGACCCACATGAGACTTTCTGTATTTTTCCCCTTCATGTTGATATTTCACTCTTCATATTGAAACCATGTTTAATGCTCGAGCAAGGGTTTTGTTAAGGCTGAATTGCAGAATAATGCTTGAGTTATTACAGAGAGAACTACGAATAGATGTATGTCGCCACCTACTGCTTAAAAATCATCTAAACAAAGCCTGTATATTTAACGAGACTAAATACACGCTCATTTGTTTAATTGATAGATAAATAGTCTAGTAAATACGAAAGGGAAAAACACGCCGATAACAAATACTGTTTGTCGGCCTACATAAGCAAGCTGGCTTTGCATTTGATGAATCATTAGCCTGCTAGGTGAGGCTGATTTCCCTTGCAGAAGTGGGGCAGCAGAGATGCATTCTGAGTATAGGGAAGGGCCCCAGCAGCAACACCCACACGACGGACGTCTAGGGCGAAGCCGCTCAGAGGGAGGAAGTAAAGCCCGTCTAAAGTGAAAACTACATCGCTTAGTGGAGGTTACTTTAATGTTAATTAAGCCTATATTTATTAAAACAGTCATACTTCAATCGAAAGATTACTTAGCAACGTTACTTCCGAACGGACTATCCCCTAAGTGTTGTACAGACTAAACTTTGAACTCAATCCTTTTTGATCATTGCCAGCCAATTCACGGCTGCACAGGTGAATAGCTTGTTTTGGCAACAGGGTAGCCTACTGGATTTTGTCGCGCTTTGTCAAGCTGAAATCAAGACTTCACCAAAACATGAAATGAGGTAAGTTTTAGACAAAAGTTGTGCTGCTATTGTGTTGGTCGTATGTCTTTTGAGTATTTATAGCATGTCAGTACCTTTGCGCTTCAATTCGTTCAATGGAGAGTATTATTGCCTCAGAGGATTTACAGCGATGAACATTCATTGTTTAGATTGCAGAGTAACTACTAGACTATTTCATTCGGTGAATTAAAGACATATACCTTCTCTACTATAATCGTCTTCTGACCCTGCTGTCCTGCTTTCCTCAACATGTACGAACATGCGCGCTCAGTCTCTGCCTCTCCTTGCAGGTGGTGTCAGTGTACACTAAATAGGCTACGTGAGGCATATGTTTTGGGGCCTTTTGAGTTTATTTAATGTTATAGTTATGATTATGGTAATTAGCAGGCGCTTTGACCTAAGGGACATACAATTAACAACAGTACGATAGTTACATTTAACTGTAAACAATTTAAAAGTTGGTAGTATCCTACTATTAAGGAGAATAGCAATAGTATACAACAATGTCAATTCAATAAATAGCTTAATTGAAAATAACTAATTACTATAATATACAAACCATAACGCATAAGAAACGCTTAATAAAGTAAGTGCATGCATGTTGAACAGATATGCCTTTAGACCCCTCTCGAAAGACCCAAAATGGATTTATGTAAATAGAAGCGCTCACTATTGGTTTCTTATGTACATTTTGTCATCCCTTATAATAAATTATGAATAATACACAGAGGAATAGAGAAAAGTGCTTCAACACTAAATTCATGGTGAGGTATGAATCACAAGAGGCCTATTTATGGTTGGTTTATGCAGAATACCTTTGTACTTTGTAGGTGTGACAAAGAGCATTTGTTTTCATTTTGTGTCAACTATGTCATGGAAAAAGAGCTTCAATTTCTCTCTTTCTCTCTCTGTCTCTCTCTCTCTTTCTTTCACTCTTTCCCTCTTTCTCTCTCCTTCTGTATCAGGTGAAACCACATGTTGGTGGAGGAGACTGCGGTCTGCTGATGTGTGCCTTTGTCTGTCAGGATGAGTGTAACAGATGACGAAAGGTCAGCTCACCAAGATGAGGAAGCGACCTTCGTTCTACAAATCTATCCTCGACTGTCCCTCGAAAATGCACCGTGCTGCCCCCTCAATATCCCCAAGTCCACCACCGCCGCCGCTGTCGTCCAGAATGCCAGAGCCGCTCTTGGCCTGGACACGTCCAAGTCCTACGTGCTGGTGGAGGTGAGAGACTGTGGCGGGGAGGAGTGGATCCTGCAGCCTAGTGACCTCCCGGTGCAGAGGCTCCTGCTGTGGCCGAGGAAGGCCCAGGAGCAGCACCCGCAAAGTGAGGGCTACTTCTTTGCGCTGCAGGAGGGCCACTGTGATGGCTCCATCCCGTACGACCACCTGGCCTCGATGTGTGCGGAGAGGGAAGCCCGGGGACTCCTGAGCCGCGGCTTTCTCCCCCCGCAGCAGGAGGACTGCGACGACCTCTGCAACCTGCCCGTCCTGACCGAGACGAGCATCCTGGACACCCTGCGCTACCGCTTCCATAAGGAGAGGATCTACACGTACGCCAGCAACATCCTCATCGCCATCAACCCCTTCAAGTTCCTGCCCATCTACAACCCCAAGTACGTCAAGATGTACGAGAACCAGCATCTGGGCAAGCAGCCGCCGCACGTGTTTGCCATCGCGGACTCGGCCTTTCACACCATGCTGAAGAAACGCGTCAACCAGTCGGTCATCATCTCTGGCGAGAGTGGCTCGGGGAAGACGCAAAGCACCAACTTCCTCATCCACTGCTTGACCGCTCTGAGCCAAAAGGGCTACACCAGCGGAGTGGAGAGGACCATCCTTGGGGCAGGGCCCGTGCTGGAGGTACGCTTTCCCCAAAGAGCACTGTTTTGTCCCGGCCCAAATGCTTCTGTGTCAGATTATCTGTGGCTGAGGGGGTAGGTTGTCCTTAATGGTTGCTTTCGTCTGGATTACCTCACGCCAGTCATGGTCCAGGGGTTTACTGAGGGAAGTCATTATGGGTGAGAATGTCAAGAGTCAATGGTTCTGGCTCATAACTCAAGAGCATGTCAGATTGTTGGTACTGTAGATTCAGCATCTTACAGGCTTTCTTTGATCACTTATGTACCAGCCTTAGTATGATTTTTTTCAGTCTCAGTGTTGCTGTTGATAAGTGTTTAAGAGGTTCAAGAAGTGGAAATGTTGATGAACAGGAAATGGTTAAACCACTAGATATCATAGTTGATACGTGTATTACGTATCTCATTTTATCCTCGATGAAGTCAGATTTCCCTCTAACTGTCATCTTTAGCTTATTACATACAAATGATAACAAGCTGGTCCTGACCTGAATCCAGCATTACACTTTTGGAGTGAACCAAAGCAATAAATATTCTAAGAGGTCATGAAAGGTTCACTTTCACACAACATGGGCACGGTTTGACAGATTATTGATTGCTAATTACCAGATTGGTGCGCAATCCTCTTACCCTTGCCCTCACAAAGTAGTGAGCCCCATACACACTGTGTGGTGACAGTCCAAGCATTGTGTATTGTGTCCCAGTCAGAGTCCCATGGACAGGATTTCTACAGCCATTAAGGAAGCTTTGAGCCCCTAATCACATGGTCAGGGGCACTTCCCATATGGTTTCCGCTCTCAAAGCACAGGAGCCCTGCTAAAAGGTCTGCCTTGACAAATATAGGCCGCATGAGCGAAACTGGGCGCCGACATTTGGCAATACTGTGCCTTCGCTGCACAGACACTGCGCTGTGTGGCGTCTGCTGCTCTTCCTATGACAGTGCAGACAGGGTGAATCACTGTGAACAGCCTTGCTATCTTATCTCAACCCACGTTTCAAAGGAACCCATATGCTATTGTGCTACAGTTTCAACTGTGCAGCTTTATATACATACAGTGGCTGTTTATGCAGGGGTGTAATGTTACACTTGTATTGTTGTTCTGGTAAATGGTTTGGCAACTTGATAGTTTCGTTTTCAGTCATCTTATAAATTGTGTGAAAGTATAGCCTAAGTAGTTTTAGTTTTAGTAGGGTTTTGGATAATGTATTCACTACTTCAACAGATATTTGTGAGAATTGACACCTGTTGCTATAACCCTACTAAGCCTTTTCCACTCACTCTGTTAAGAGAAACAGCCAAAAAACAATTAACAACCCCACCAATCTTGTCTGCTTCAGCCAGCCACCATTTTTCCAAACAGTCTTTTTTGTCTCTGAACAGGTTCGGCAAGTTCCTGTCAGTTTCCCCTAAAAGCCTTTTTCTTTGTGCTAATCTGGTAGCTCTCTGCTTGGGACTTATTCTTGTTAGATGTCAGAACGACCTGCAGCAAGACCTGCCATAATCAGATAAACCAGGGCCAGGCCTCCTGGCCGTTCCTCATTTCCAGAAACAGGGCCTTTTTATTCGGGACATTTTGGTGAATTGCTCTATGATCCCTTGACAAGGGCCGGCTTTTGAGAGCCAAGCGTCCAAGGGTATTAGAGGACATCTGAGACAGTGTTGTGATGTTGGAAGCACTGTTCCTTTTCACACCCGTGTTGATATCTCTGATTGCCAGATATGTTTTCTCAATTAGAGGGGTGCGACTGAGCAGTAACAGCATCAGAGAAGGTCAGCCCTGGTGCTTTAAATAAAAATGTCTACTTAGTCCCACTCACTTCCACTTTACCTCTGAGATTTTCCAGATGTATTAACCAAGGACTAAATTTGTGCCGTTAGAACATATATATATTATATATATATATATTAATTTAAGAAAAGATTATAACTCATTAGTTTAGTGTATAACAGTGTTATAGTCCTTTGCCCATTATGATAATAGTTGTTAAGCTTTTATTTGGAGTCACCCTCTTTAGATCCTTCCTGTCTGCAATATGTGGTGATTGACTCTACTTTAGACAGCTGGGTTTCACTGGGCAGTGCAGACCAGTCCCATTGTTCTACTAAACACACAATTGGGGGGGATTTACCATTTTGAGGTCTTGTCTTGCCCATGCAGTAGCAGCCTTACCCAGTGAATGGAGAATTGAATGCATTGTTCTTCAGGAAGTCTGCGGTATATTTGGCACTTTGTATTCTTTGTGTATACTCTGATTGAGCCCACACATCCACTGTTCCATCATATAGAAAGCTAAGTCTTCTGACAGTTGCTAAAGGTGAAGCTAGTAGATTTGTTATAGTCAGTGTCGTTTCTTATTCACTGTTCTCTATTTCTGTTTGAACAACAAAATCAGGAGAATCCACCCATTAATTCAGTTCAGTCAGTCAGTTCTGTATCCCCAACACTTTCATAAAAATGTGAAATGTGAATGGGGTTTTATCTACTTTTATGCAATTGGCTCGGTTTGAAAATAGGATATTTAAGTTTTGAAAAGATGCCGAAAGGTCAACAGCAGTTTTCCTGAGATGCTGTTTCTGTGGTCACAGCACTAGTTTCAGGTGTCCAATCTTAACAAAATGGAAACCCTGGAGGCATCAGCAAGGCCGATCCTTGATCACCTGTTCTAAGAAAGACGCTGAGGGCCTCTGACTGACTGTCAGTGGGTTGGGTTGGTTATTGGGGGTTGGGGTTGGGGTTGTGGGTGGAGGCGAATCTCGCTGGCTGTGTGTAGAAAGGTACAGGGCGTTGGCCTATGCAGAAGCGGCAGCAGCAGAGCTGCAGAATACCAGAGAAAGCTGAGGAACTGGAACGAGCTGAGGCAGGCTCCTCCTGGTCACCTGACGGACCTGCCTGCCTGCCTGCCTTCAACATGCAGCATAGTTTCCATTGGACGCGTCTCACAGCCATATCAGTGTTCCACCTGGGTTCCTTATCGGGTCCTCTCTTTCTCTTTCTCTCTCTCTCTCTCTCTCTCTCTCTCTCTCTCTCTCTCTCTCTCTCTCTCTCTCTCTCTCTCTCTCCCACACATATGGCCCCCTCCCTCCTGAGAGCTGATTTTAACGACTTCACCTGAATGAGTGCTTCAATAGCGCAAGATAGAAATCCATGTGTTTGAAGTCAGTAGGACGGGACACTCCTACACTCTTCCCCCGCAACCAAAGTCCAGGCATGCGCAGCACTGCTGAGGGGATCTGGGCTGGTTTAGTATACTATTCTCAGTTTGAGCTTGTTGTGACAGGAATGGCTCCTGATTAGGCAGAAAACCACTGTCTGCCCAAGGCTACCCTGGTCTACTGCCCGTCTTATTCTCCCTAATGACTTGGTTTGGTATTGAATGATGTAATATACGATTATCACACCTTTAGAAGGCACCTCTTATTCACAAACACCCAGGGACCGGAACTCAGGGAAAAGCTGTTTGCTGAAACGTGTCAAAAATCCCAGGCCTAAGCCATATACTGGCTTGAGAGGTGTTTGTGTCGTCTTGACAAGTGCAATCATGACTCATGAGGCGGTCAATATCAGCAGTTGAATAATTAACCACAACTATTTGGGGAAAATGTGTCATTGGCAATGCAGGGTCTCTCCCATGATACTCCCCAGCACTATTCTATCCCTTACAGAAATATCAGGTTTCTGGCGAACAGTTCAGCAAATTTGCAGCACAGTCTTATCTTCACATGCAAATTACGTTTTTGGCAAACAGTTGTGGTTAACTTTTGCCGCAAATTTGCAGCAATGTCATATGCAAATTAGGTTTATCACCAAAAGTTCACCGGAAGTTTGTCATTATTGGCTAAGTGTGGTGGCAAATCCCTGGCAAACGCAACTTTGGTGGAAGTTCGCTCTAGTGGCCAACATTGACAAGCTTCGGGCAATATTTTCTTGTAAACTCATTTGTTTCCCACAAATCTGTGATATGAGATTTTCAAGACTAATACCAATCTCGATATTTGAGGATTTCAAAAACCGATGAAACATAATTGAGCCGATTTGAGCAGTTTTGTGAAGAAATACACTGAAAAGAGCAGTTGATAGTCATCATTTGTGTTTAAGAGGAGAAGTGAGGGCCACATGTGTGTTATAAAACAGCAGAAAAAGGGTGACCACCAACCAGACTCCAGGACGCCAACCAGACTGAAAAGGAGAACGAGTTAGGACTAAATGTAAGGACAGATTGGGCAAAATGAGCATCAGTATTTGGCTTTCCTTTACTTCATTTTGAAGTAGTCGGCTGTTATAAATGGCAATACCAATAGATCGCAAATAGCTAATGTCAGCCGATAATATCAGCACACCGTTTTATCAGTTGGGCTCTAATGTGAAATAATGTGTATCTATGGTCTGCTGTGTGTTTATGAATTTGTCACATTGTATGTGATGTGAGCTGTGTGCTGCTATTACAGTCCATAATACCGTATGTGTCAGATTAAGTACATTGTTTTACACAGGAATATGGCTCCCTCCTTGATAGGTGACGTGTCTTCTTGGCTTTTTCATAGCAGAATCCAGCATGGTTCTGTAGGGAAAGGGAAGGAGAGGGGCAGAGAGATAGGCCATACTGTAGGTGTCATTCTCAAGTGTCTGTCTACCTCATGTCATGTTATGCAGCTCGATAGTGTTTCAAGCCCCCAACGTTGTCTTCCAAGCAGCACTGCCACCATTGACTTAAAGGCACCTATAATCCTAGCCCTATCCCTAACCTTAACCCATGCCATGAAGAAAATGTTGGGGGCTTAAAACACCAAGACACTGTTATGCAAGGCAGTGATTTGGGGTTGACTATGGACTCCAGCATATCGTTCAATACAGTGGCCGTCTACTCGGGGGGAATGTAGCTGTGGAGTTTCAAGGAAGTTTCATTTTCAGTTCGCTTTTTTGTGTTTCACAAGACTGAAACCAAATGTTCACATCCTTATTATAGCTGAAACAGTACATGTAACTATTTTGAAATATACATGCGGCAAAAGCACCAAAAAAGGACAGATATACTTACAGTGTGCATACATAAACATGTTTAGTATAAAGGGCATTTAATCCAGCCCATACCCCAGAGCAGCTTTTCTTTTCACTTCCACTGGGCCAGTGTGCTGCACTTTCTTAAAGCAAGTTTTTATCTTTTCTGTGTTCACCAGCTGAACAATAATATTTATTCCCACCCATTTAGACGAAGGCTTAATGTGTTCGCCTCGCTGCTATTCAAGGAATGCCACTCTTTCTCTTCCTGTGTCTGGAAATCATAAATAATTGTGCATTCTTTCCCTTGTTCTCTCCAAACAGGCTTTTGGGAACGCAAAGACAGCTCATAACAACAACTCCAGTCGCTTCGGGAAGTTCATCCAAGTGAACTACTCAGAGAGTGGAGTTGTAAAAGGGTAAGATTTCAGTGCACTTCAGCGTCTATTCTTTGCTCTATCTCCAATGTATTCCTGACAGATACAGTAGTTAGTTAACAGTAGCACGCCAAAGTAGTCAAGAGAATGAAACAAAACTGTCTGGTATTCACCTGTTGTGCAAAAACCAGCTCCACAGAAATAGCTCTAAGCTATTAGATTTAAGTTATTACATAATTGCCCAGTTGTGTGGCTTCACAACATACCCATTTAAAAATAGGCTGGGTGAACTAAAGTCTGCCTTCATGGTTTATTAAATTAAAATGATCTTAATTGTTGTTACAATACAGGGCAGTTGTTGAAAAGTACTTGCTGGAGAAATGCCGCCTGGTGTCCAGGGAAAAGAGTGAAAGGTACAAGCTCTACATCTCACTGCTTACACACACTGTACAGTGTTCTCGTCTGTCTCTTATCATTTCTATCCATTTGTTGGGATGAGATAAAGTCTCATCTATAGAGATAGGTCTTCCAGAATAATCATACGAAGTCATAAAACATATCCCAATTATTGTTAGAGTCAGTGAGTGAATGTTGATGGAAACATCAGTGGCTCAAGATCATGTATCCATTCCATCTATCCTCCAGGAACTACCATGTCTTTTACTATCTGTTGCTTGGAACCACAGGAGAGGAGCAAAAAGAATTCAAGCTGTTGCAACCTGAAGATTACCTCTACCTCAAACAGGTTTGGAGGTTTCACATGATAACAATGTCGATGGTAGAAATGGATTTTGTGTCAGAGTTACCTCACTTTGTTTTTTTGAAGATGAACAACACCATGCATTGATTTGTTGGTACATGTACTGTACATCCACCTGGTCTGTTTGTTTAGTATTATTAAGCTTGTTTGGATCATCTTATCTCGCTGGCTGTCTAGTTTATGGCCACTGCCATGCACCTCACATGCTCTTGTCTCCTCTTATCCCTGTGACTCAGGAAAACTTTCAATCGGAGGATAAAGCCGAAAACAAGCATGAATTTAAGAGACTTCAGCAGGCCATGGAGATGGTGGGATTTCTACCAGCTACAAAAAAACAGTAGGTTGCCCATGACAAAAAAAAAAAACACAAAACAAAACAAAACAAACAAAAACGAGGACTTAACGGTAATGAGCATTCTTAAAAATCGTTTTGTAGAATGTGCACACAAAAGAGGAGGGGTGTGTGCCTTTTCCCCCTTAAAACCGTTTTCAGGGATGTTCCCGCAGCTCTGATGACAGACTGCTCAGTTCCCCCACCAGCAGTCCCTGTAACCACCGTAGAATTCCTTCCTTCATTGCCCCTGTGTATGGCAGGTTGGGACTTGTCAATCCTAAAAAGAAAAGAATGCTGTAAGAATTTCAGAAACCTCCAGGCTGCCTCAGGGCTCCGCATGTGTGCTAGATTTGTCTCTGAAGATCAGCTCAGTGCTATTTCACAACCCATAACGCACCCGCCAGACATTTGTCTGATGAATTAAGCCTCTGATTATGAATTATGCCTATGGATACTATTTTATACAACATAGAATTGTTAAGCACTGCTAATCCTTCCCATAAAAAAATATTATTTACATAGCAGGTTAGAGATCATTTGACCTTATGGCCTAAAGCCAACAGTGGCCTAGCAATTACCTATTACCTAGAGGCAGCGATGTGATGCTTTGTGTCCGTACAGGATATTCTCCGTCCTGTCGGCCATCCTGTACCTGGGCAATGTGACGTATGAGCCCGCGGAGGATGGAGAGGGCCTGGGGGTGGGCCCCCCTCATGTCCTGGCCACCCTGTCTGATCTGCTGAAGGTAGTGACATAGCTCCGTGCTGCCGCCTGGATACGGCAGTTTCGGTTGATGTGTCTTTTTGTATTTCTAAAGAGTTCATTGTAATTACTTAGTCTTTTGAGCGTTTGTTATGTGTTATGGTTTGTATAATAGTATTGTTTTGTTATAATTTGTCCATTGTTAGAATTTGACATTTATTCTGCTATTGTCCTTAAATTTAGCCTTACCATGCTATAGTTATTGTTATTATATAATTAACTGAGTGACTTATTTGATTGCTATTCTCATTTCATTGTTTTATTTCTCATTAGGTTAGTGCTTAATTGATTGTTTTATTGATAATATTGCTATTCTCCCTTTTTGTAATTGTTCACTGTTATTTAATTTGTATTGTTATTTATTTGTATGTCGCTTTGGACAAAGGCGTCTGCTAAATAACCATAACCAACCATAACCATAACCATCTGAAGCTGTTATTTAAAAAAAAAAAAAGTCAAATTAAACTAAAACAAAAACTGAAACAAAACATGAAGTGTGTGGCACTGGGCAACCTGTCATGCACAGGAAGTGATGTCCTCTGATGTGGTTTAAGGTGAAAAGGGAACTCCTGGTGGAAGCACTCACCAAGAGGAAAGCGATGACTGCCAATGACACACTAATCCTTCCCTACAGCCTCAGTGAGGTAGGTAACAGTGCCACCCTGCCACCATTGCAGTCAGGGAAGGGGAGGAGAAAGCTACAATACATGCTGCGTTTTATAGTGTTTGATACAAAGGGGGGAAAAACCCTTGGGCCCTGAATTAAATGACGGCCAAAGTACAGTGAGCCAGTGAGTCAGTCAGTGAGCAAAGTGTCTCGTGCATAAAGGAAAGCTATTGTGTTGTCTAAGGGGTCATTGAGTTGACCTACTGATGTGTGCGCTTGGGATATTGCTTGTATTAAATTATTGTATTACCGGTGTTAAAATAGGAAATAGATTTAGCTACTAGTTATGAAATTAGCTTCAGTTAGACTCAAGACTGTTTTTTTTTTTACTAAGGCTTGCTGTATCACAACACACCACTGTCACAACAAGTTACTTTTTACGCAGTGCAAAGAGGCGCAAAGCACGTCGCAAAGCTTATTCTTGTCTTTCACCCAGCCAGTGGCAGATCTTGTGCCATGTGCTCCATTTGTATTAAACCTTGTGCCCAGGGGTGTGGCCGAAGGTGTGGTCTGGCGCATGATCCAAACATTACTATATTACACCTTTTGAAAACCATTACGCCACTGACCAAGAAAAACGTTGTCTATAGCAAAAGGCGCATGTATCCTTAGGATTTTTATTAAACCTTATTTGGGGAAGGATTGCTTTTCTCAGGCTATGTTTTTAATGGTAACTCCTTGTCAATCAGTAGTGAAAGTAAAAACCTATTTTGCCTGTGAAACCACGGTGATGGTTTCACTTTGCCTTTGAGTTCAAATAATTGGCAAGCACAGAATGATTGTAGTCCCAAACAGGTTTCAGTAAAGAAAGGTTTAGAAATCCCTGTGTTCTATACACGGTCTCGCATGCAAGTAGATTCCTTCAAATGCGCCGCTTACTGGCAAAATCCTGATGCGCTGCTTGAAGTTGCTTTACTGTTAAAGGGAATGACAGATGTCACTTTCATTGGTTGAGATGATATTACACCCAAAACACACCCATGACAGATTAAGAAACAGAAGAACAACCTCTTTGAACAATGCACCCGATGTCTGATAACAAAACCACCCTGAATGTGAAATGGATACACCCCTAAATGCATTTAAGCTTTTTGCCTCTGACCATGCATTTCTGTTTACCAAGATAGAGCCCCAGTTGTTAATGTTGTAATATACTCAAGTAGAGTTATTATGAACATAATTGTAAGACATTGTGGATCAAACACCTTTTAACATCTGAGGTCCTTACAGTCAATGACGTTTCATTCAAGATAATTGTATGGCACCTCTG
The DNA here is from genome assembly GCF_963854185.1 of Sardina pilchardus. Taxonomy (NCBI): domain Eukaryota; kingdom Metazoa; phylum Chordata; class Actinopteri; order Clupeiformes; family Clupeidae; genus Sardina; species Sardina pilchardus. The sequence continues at coordinate 41,344,235 of NC_084995.1, read as the reverse complement.
CTAAATTATATGTGCTAAATACTTTAAGCTCAACATAAATGTTCTTACAACTGTGTAGAACAGGAAGAGTCACTCAGCTATGTAGCTTTCCAAAAAAATATGGGGGACATAATGGCTGATCAAAATGGCATCCTCCATAAAGAGAATGAGCTGATGCTGTCAGCCAGGAGATGTAGGTTACCAACCTATGAGATGAGTAGATACGCATATCTGTGCCCAAATATCCAGCAAGAGATTCCTTCTTTATGTTGGTGTGGGGTATGTGGGGTGAGATGAGGCATTTCAGCGCAGGGCATTGTGCAGTAATTTGATCTATTTAAAGCAGGGCATTGGCTGCTACAGCAGGGCATTGGCTCTTTAATCCACAGAGGCCATTGTGCAAAATTTTGGTGAAGGGTATTTACACACTACAGCATAATCTGTGTAGGACATTGTGCAATACTTTTGCGTGCTGTGTTTGTTCTGTGTTCACTGATTATGGTGCCTGGTGGTGTGTCATTATGTTTAATGTAGTTTGATTGATTGTAACGTTAGTTTGTTTGTGAGCAACACGTGCTACCTGACCAAGATACCCCTGTTCTCTCTCAAAGACAAATTTATCTTAAGGGAGACATTAAAGGCTAACCTGACCTAACCTAAAACCGACCATTTCAAAACGTGGGAACCTCGGTACTCAGCATCCCTATTTTTGATTAAGCCAAGTTGTTGTTCTGCAAATAATTAGCCATTTCCCCTGTCAGGCTGTGACTGCACGTGACTCCATGGCCAAGTCCCTGTACGGCTCCCTGTTCGACTGGATCGTCCTGCGCATCAATCATGCACTGCTCAACAAAAAGGAAGTGGAGGGATCCATCCAGGTCAGGCACTCGGTGCATTCAGTTTAGGGAAACTTATTTGATGGGTTTGTTATGACATATGCCATAATTCCCTGCATTTTTCTTGTCCATTTTCTTCGTCACAGTGTTTGTCCATAGGTGTGCTGGACATCTTTGGATTTGAGGATTTCACAGTCAACAGCTTTGAGCAATTCTGCATCAACTATGCCAACGAGCAGCTACAGTATTACTGCAACCAGTACATTTTCACGCTGGAGCAGGTGAGTGCGCACGGTCTGGTCTGGCACAGTCTCTCAGCCTTGACAGATCTGCTGAGACAGCCATTTTAAAAGAACACAGAGTTTGTCTCCCCTGCCTCAAGCGGCAAATGTTCTTTTGTATTGTCTCATAGGCCGAGTATCAGGCTGAGGGCATCACGTGGAACAACATCGACTACACTGACAACGTCGGCTGCATCCACCTCATTAGCAAGAAGCCCACTGGACTATTCCACCTGCTGGATGAGGAGAGCAAGTATGGCCACCTACTGTATACGACCCATTTACAATCTTACCATGCCGGTGTTTGTTGTTGGTGGTGGTGTGTATGTGTTTGTTTGTGTGTGTGTGTGTGTGTGTGTGTGTGTATTTGTGTGTGCATGTGTGTGTGTGTGTTTACATGTGCGTGTGCATGTGTGTATATATGTGTGCGCATGTGTGTGTACATGAGTGCGTGTGGTTGTGTGTGTATGTGTTGAGCTGATTTTTTTATGCTCTTGCTGTAGCTTCCCCCATGCCACAGATGACACACTTCTGGCCAAGTTCAAGCAGCAGCATCAGGGGAACCCCTCGTTTGTGCCCACTCCAGTGCTGGAGCCTGCATTCATCATCAAGCACTATGCTGGCAAAGTGAAATACCAGATCAAGGTACAGTACATGATGCAGTAGGATTCAGTACATGATGCAGTAGGATTCAGTAGTGTAGTTCTTCTCTTAGTGTAGTAATTAAGTCATTAATCATGTAATTAAGCTGCAGATTGTAAACAGTTTGCAATCTGCTCATTGATAATAACAATTACAATACATTGATTTTATAGTAAGTACGGTAAGTAAGTAAGTAAGTAAGTATAGCACATTACATTCCAAAGTGCTTCACAGTTAAAAAGACAGTTTAAAAGATGATTCAAGCACCAAGTACATCTAAAAACAGTCACAGATGATGCTGGTCCTGGGGCAAACTGTTCCAGAGGCGCGGTGCATAGATTCTGAAAGCACGGTCACCTTTCTGTGTGCGGGAACGGGGTGTGTCCAGGCGTGCGTGGGATGCAAATCTTAGTGGTTGTGATGGAGTCTAAAAGTTCAGTATGTTTGTTACATAACCTGGAGCCTGCCCATGTAGTGAGTTAAAAAGAGTCAATGCCACTTTATACTGGATTCTAATTTTAACAGGAAGCCAGTGCAAGGCCGTCTTGGAAGAGATGTTTCATTTATTTCCGTATAAAGGGCATTGTAATAGTCCAATCTGGAAGTAATTAGCTGAAAGAAGCTGCCCTTTATCAAGGCACCCAAAGCACTACAGTCATGGAAGATTGCCACTAACCACCGCCAATGTGTAGGTAATGCATGGCAGCCATTATGTGCCAGAACACTCGCTACACATTGGGGGTGGTTAGGCGACAGATTTAGGCAGGACACTAGCAGGACAAAAATGCCTTGGGATCTTTTAGGATAATAGTGAGTCTCATCTGAAGGACGGCTTCTCCTACAGCACAGTGTCCCTCTGTCACTGCACTGGGGCAATGAATGAATAGAATAGAATAGAATAGAATATATACTTTTTTGATCCCGTGAGGGAAATTCAGTTCTCTGCATTTAACCCAATTTAACCAAATTAGTGAACACACAGCACACAGTGAACACACAGTGAGGTGAATTACACAACCCAGAGCAGTGAGCTGCCTGCCCAACCAGCGGCGCTCGGGGAGCAGTGAGGGGTTAGGTGCCTTGCTCAAGGGCACTTCAGCCGTGGTGGACTGGTCGGGGATCGAACCGGCAACCAATGGGGTAGATGTTTTGGCTAGAGGGAAGATTGTCCCCTACCCTCCCACCAACACCACTTCCAGCAGCAGCTTAGTTTTCCCAGGAGGTCTCCCATCTAGCACTAGCCAAGCCTACATCTGCTTAGCGTCAGTGATTCAGAATATTTATGGTCTGGCTGCTGGCTGCAAAATGCTGTACTGAAACATTTGATGTCGGAATGGAATGGAATCTCCTCTGAAATGTTTAATTCATTGACAAGCGTTGTATCTCTTTGTGCTAACTATTGAGTGGTCTGCTCCTCTTCCTGCACATCCTCAGGACTTCCGTGAGAAGAACACTGACCACATGCGGCCGGACATCGTGGCGCTGTTGCGCAGCAGCGAGCGAAGCTTCCTGCGGCAGCTGATCGGCGCAGACCCCGTGGCCGTGTTCCGCTGGGGCATCCTCCGGGCCGCCATACGCTGCCTGGCAGCCTTCAACGAGGCGGGCAGACGCTGGGCAACAAAGAGTCCAGGTACTGGCCAGAGTCCGGGTGAAGGGAATGAGTAGCCGTAGAGGATGCGCTTTGTTTCAAACCCACATTGCCCCCATTACGTAAAGATTGGTTGCTACGAGTTGGTGTGATGCTCGGTGTGGAGGGCTGTTGAATATTGTGTCACTCATGTCACATTTTTCAACAGGCAATCCGTAGCCGTGCGACAGTGTTTGTTTGTTCACCGTGGTCTTAGTTCTGCTTTTGTTTATTCTCGTTTTATGACTATGAAGCAACACAAAATTGCATCAACCCAAATGCCCTCCAGACCAGACATTGTTCAATATTTCTATGATCATCATGATCTGTAACAGAGGGTGGGGGAGGACTTTTGATATTCTGTTTAGAAGAGAGTTGTTGTTTGATTTGGTCTGCTTGTCTGCTTGTGTGTCGTGCAGATAAAATTCGGCGCTACTCGCGTCAGTCCCTGGGTGAGAAGCGGAGGAGCTCGCACTTGGAGAGGATGATGAGGTGAGGTGACCAAGCTCCGCCCACCTACACATTTAGCATGACATCATCTCCCCTTCCTGGAGAAGATTCTATTTTCTCCTGCTAGCATCATTGTGGGTTGTGCATCTGAGCTGTTTAAGTAGGACATAAAGGCTGCAGCCTTGCTTGATACCACTGGAGAGATACTATAGCTGTCTGCGTCATGACTCAAATCTGAGTGGAATGTTACTACATTCCAAAAGTAAATCCTAGATGACAGGTGAATGACATAAAAGTTTATTTTGTTTGTTTATGTTAGAGAGCCGGGTGTAACATTGATGTAACATTGGTGTAACATTGAACTGTGACACCTCTTTTTTCCCCCTGTAATCTCCAGCCAAAGCTGTATTATCGATTTCTCCTTTGATCGCTCGGAGGAAACACCCCTAGAGGTGTTTGAGGACATTTTTGCCACGTTTGAGAAGAAGAAGTGAGTTGACCTGCCCAGGACATTTAGTTGAGCCAGCCAGTGACAGCTGTTGACCTACTACTTCTGCCTCTCTTTTCTACCTCAGTGACTAAAAATATGGTTGTGGTTGTGTGTGTGCGCGTATGTGTACTCGTGTGGTTGCATGTGCGTGTGCCTGTGCACGGGCGGGCGTGTGCTTGTGTGTGTGTGGGTATAAATGTTCAATTTAAATTGAGGTGTATTTATTAACATCAAAAATCCCCTTTCACAACAATATCTGTTGGGCACGAGGAATGCATGAGTTATGGGTCTACGCTGATAAACATTCTATACATATATAAAATGCATACATATACTGTATATACAGTATTTACATATATATGTATAGACCCTTTGATTGTTCAATTTATAGATTAACAATCAGTATAACTGACTTTCTGGGAATGAGATTTTTGTTTTCTCTGGAATCTTGTGGAATAACCCATCTAACTCTTGATTGGCTTGATGGTCTCCTCTGGTGTTGCCCTGTGTTTGTATGGTGTTCTCTAACCACTCCCCTCTTCTGTGGTGTCCTCTAATACTGTCCTCTGTGGTCTGGGATCAATCAGGGTCTTGCATGACCAAATCCAACACTCTGATAGGCTGCTGGAGCAGGGTGGGGCAGCTCCACCTAAGCTCCACCTACGTCAGTCCACTGTATCTCTGAGGATGCCTTGCCGCCTCTCTCTGTGAGTCTAGAGCATCCCCCTCAACTCCCCAACCCACTGCATGGCTTTGTACACCAATCTACAATATCTACCACATGAAATTTGATTTGTGCTCCCCAATGCTCTGCATTTCATGTGATTATATGTAAGCATGTACTGCCGTAAGCATGTTTTATGTAAGAACATTCCTGTCTTAATTGTCAGAGTATTGCAACACTGTTTGTGATTTGTCATCGTTGTTTTTAAAAACACCTACAGGAAGAACAGAGCATCTAAACACAACAAACAGATCATCCCAAAGGTAAACATGTAGGCTATTGTTTTAGCAGATCATTCCAAAGGTAAACATGTAAGCTATTCTTTTAGCTGATCATTCCAAAGGTATACATGTATGCTATTGTTTCAGCAGAGAAGGGACTCTAGCTCAGCCTGTTAATGTTAAAACTTGAACATCTCTCTCTCTCTTTTTCTTTCTCTCTCTCTCTCTTTCTCTCTATAAAGAACCTCGTTGACTCCAAGTCTCTCAAGTACATTGTGGGTCTGACGCTTCATAATCACGTCAGCAGATCCCTGCTCCACCTGCACAAGAAGAAAAAGCCCCCAAGTATCAGTGCACAGTTTCAGGTACAACGCCCTCTGGCTGCTCCCATGCATCATTGTGTTCTATCTCTGTACAGCCGGTACCGTCACAGCGGTGTGACAAGAATGTTGGAAAAATGAACGTTCTAAAGGATGTCTGAGTTTATCGAATTTAATGTGGAAGCGGAATCGAAAGTTCAGAACTCCGCCGTTGTTTTGAGCACTTCACCACTGATTACCTTCTGAGAGCATCCCAAGGAGTTAATTGGCCACTGGGGCCACTGATCCGATGCCTTTTGATGTATTGTGTTGCCCTAATAGGATGCTAATGAAAAAATCAATGAGGCTCACGCTGTCCGCTCTGCTCTCCCGTCTCCTCTTAATCTCCACAGTCGTCTCTGAGCAAGCTGCTGGAGACCCTGAAAAAGGCGGAGCCCTTCTTTGTGCGATGCATCCGCTCCAATGCCGAGAAGGTAAACAAACTGTATACAATGCTTGTTAAGCTGTTGTGGCAGTGTTATTGGTCTGCCTCATTTTTTATGTTGGACGGATGTTTGTTTGTTCAGTAGTTCACATGTATGTCTCCTCGTGTTCACCGTCAGCTGGAGATGCAGTTTGATGAGGCTCTGGTGTTACGGCAACTCAGGTACACAGGGATGCTGGAGACTGTTCGCATCAGGAGGTCGGGCTACGGGACAAAGTACACTTTTCAGGTACATTAGGATGCCTGGGGTCTTCTGAAGGAGCTGTCATTTGATTCTGAAGACAGACTGTACTGACACTAACAATCACCTGAACAGGAGGATAATCGTGTGATTTCTTTGTCTGTTCAGGAATTCATTGATCAGTTTCAAGTGCTACTACCAAAGAAAGTGGAATCACCAAAAGAGGACATTGCAAAACTCCTTCAAAATCTGAGTGTGAAAGAGACTAACTATCAGATTGGGAAAACAAAGGTAAATCTCATTGAATCAGTTGGGTACTAACAAAGCTATGATAGTTTAGTGTTTTACGTCATACTAGAACATAAACAGTTGTAGCCAAATAATGTCCATAACAAATCTCACTTTTAAAACTCCATTATCTTGGTGACATTTCAAACAACACACACTTTTATATTTCTAGTAATATACTTGCTCATAACGTTGCCACATTGCCACATTGAGTGTACGTGTGTGTCATGCTGCGTGTCTGCTCCCCTAGGTGTTCCTGCAGGAGGCAGAACGTCTGAGACTTCAGGAGAAACGCCATGAGAGAGTGAAGAAGAGCGTCGTCACGCTCCAGCGCTGGTTCCGCGCCTGCTTAACCCGCAAGCATTACCTCCACAAGAGAGATGCCGCCATGGCTATACAGGTGTCTTTTCTAAAAAAATGTTTTATCTATGCCGGTAGTTAAAATAAAACAACTCTTGGAGTATCTTTGTGAAGCTAATGGAAAGCCTGGGTCAATTCCATTCAATTGCATCCTATATTGAATGATGAATAGCAATACACATAGTCATAAGGCGCTTTGCAGAGCCCTTTCTTGAACCCCCTGGAGCAAATACAGTACAAGGTGATGGTGGCAATGATAAACTCCATTTTGACACAAAATAGCCTTGAGCAGAACCCAGCTCAGGTGACTTTATTTGGACCCATCGGTACATTTGGTTTCATATAGAAACAGACAGGCACACATCATTTCACTCTGACTAACTAAGAGCATGTCACAGATGTTCTCAGGGGTCCATTCCTTTCTGAAACATTAATAGTAAACTAAAGTATCATGAGAATAATCCATAAAAACAGTTAGAGTCCATTTCATAAATATAAGATAAGCGAGGGAATCCATCAGTCTGAAGCCGGTCTGGTTGGAGGACGGACGTGAGCTCCTTGTTGTTTGTGTCCAGCGGTCCTGGAGGAGCTTCAGTGAGCGGCGGCGCTGGAGGGCGGCCGCTCTGATCCAGATGATGTGGCGCGACTCCCACCAGAGGGGCGAGTACCTGCGCCGCCGCGAGAGCTTCAAGAAGATGCAGAAGCTGGCCTTCCGCAGGAGGTACCGTAGCCAAAGATCCTTAAATATTGACAAGATAGAGCAACGTAATGCATCTCTATGGAAGCAAAATTCGAACAGTTCCGGTCTGCTTAAAGAGGCGTGTCGCAAAGACGTCATAGTGGGATATCGATCTCTGTCAGACTGGCAAGCAGTTCAGTTCGAATGTTAACAGGTCTGCTTAAAGGGGGATTTAGCCCCCCTCCCCTTTGCGAAGACAGAACGCGGAAATGATAGAACGTTTGCGCCTCTCGCTCCGCTTTAACCCTCTCTGCTGTAGCTCTCAAAAGCCTCAACTCACCGCCCTTGAGCGCGCCAGGTACGACCATGCTGAAGTAGAGTTCTGATTGATTGGTGCTCTTTACTGTTTGATAGGCCCTTGTCCGAGGAAGGCAAGGAAGGGGAAGAGAGGGAGGAGAGCAAAGGGACCAAGCCAGCAGCCTCAGGCAACAACCAAGGGAAGCCAAAGAAGCCGCTTCCTCCTCTGCCCGAGTCGGAGAGCGCTGGGGGTCAGGAGCAAAAGCTCAACGGAGAGGACGAGGAGGAGGAAGGAGAGCCGCCGGACAGAGCCAAGAAGGGTGATCCGGACGAGCCGTACGGCGCCTCGTCGCTGCAGCGCTACACCAAGAGTGCCATGAAGGAGAAGGCCGAGAAGTGGAGGGAGCGCAGGAGTGACGAGGGAGGCAGTCCAGAGGCCAGACGACCGCAGAACCTGAAGATACAGAGTTTACAGTGAGATTTATAGGGTGTTTTTGGGGAGGGAAGGTGATTGTTAATCAAAAATCAATTATGTTTTGCTGCATTGCTGTGTGGGTCTTGAAAGTAACTGCTCTTACTGCCCCTTACTGTTCCATTCATTTTTTTTTAAACTTGATTCATTTTGGATTAGACAGACAACATAATCCAAAGGATGACATGTTAAAGTGTCTTTTCAACATGGTCGTTGGTGGTTAAGACATTTAACACATAAGACCTATTACAAGACAAAGACAATTAACACAAAATCATCCAAGATTCAGGAGCATTCTAAAGTCAGAGAATCACAGGTCACATAAAATAATCCATAAATTCTGAAAAAGATTGGTTACTCTATTCCATGAAAATGCCTTTACTGATGTCTAAAAACTGCTCTGGTGCCCATGCCTCTCTGCATCTGCATTCTGGATGTCTTTAATCACACCCTTTTGTCTTTGTTTGTAATTTTGTTTAATGTCATCCATCACCCACACCAGGTCTCGAGGAAAGTCCATCTCTCTGGATAATGTGTCGAAACTCAGTTCCTCAGAGTCCGACAGCCCAGGCTCAACTGTAGAGGTACTGTATCATGCTACAATAAACACTTTGGCTTTCTGATGAGATAAATCTCAATTTCTACACTTCTGCCATGTTCGTAAGAATATTCACAGCAACTTGCTGTCAGTGTTGGACACACATTTTGTCAGTGTATTTAGCAGTTGTTAGCTGTTGGTACACTGTGCCCATTATATCATTATGTTGTGCCCTGATGTGTGTGTTAGTGTGTGTGTATGTGTGTGTGTGTGTGTGTGTGTGTGTGTGTGATTGTGTGTATGTATGCATGTGCGTACAGGAAAATGCTCAGGAAAGATTATTGTTCAATACTGTGTGTATTCCCAGTGTGAAAGCAGGAAATGCTACTGTATGAGTTCCATTACCGTAGCCCCTCAGCATACAGTACATTCATATTGGCTGGACTTCACATGCATCTGACTGGATTATGTACAGTATGTGGATATCGGGCTTCAGTAGGCTAGATATAGATTGAAAACGCAAGTGAGAATTGGATGTCTTGAGAGAACGTGTCTCTTTCACCCCACTCGATGCCAAGGTGGCAAGTCATCATAAGTGTCTGTTATGCATCTCGACTTATATCGGTTGAAAAACTCCCCCCTTGTAGGTAAACTTGCGCCGGCACAAACGTGTGAAACACAAGCGCCGTCTCGCCCAAGCCCGCAGTGGGCTGGTGTTTAAGAGCAGCGAGACGAAGGAAATGGAGTACTGGAGCTTCCCCCTGCCTCCCATCAGCCCTGCGGGGTCCTATCGCGCCAGTCTCGGTGCCACGCTCCAGTGCCCCCGGGTGAAGGTACCCGAGTGACAAGAACCCACCTGCACGCTCGAAAAAAAAAAAAAGCACACACTCTCATGCATGTGGACGTGGTGACCTCGTGATGGCAGGGCCGTGAAAAGCAAAGCTGAAGTTTGCATGGTTCAGCATCGCCATCAAGGGAGGCCAGCTGTGCTGTCTTTCTCCAGACTGTCTCTTTGAGCTGACATTAACAGCGACACAGCGATCTCATGTCATGCCTGGTTTCTAACCTTTTATTTATATGCAGGAGATAAGCCCTGCCGGTAGCTTTTTTGCGTGTTTGTTGATCATTTTTAGCATTGGTCAAGAGTCATTGAGTCAAACTCAAGAGTCATTGAATGGTTTGTGTATGAGACGTAAAACTTATGTTTCAGGATCTGTGAATCCTTCATTCACACACACTAACACTTACCCAGTTAAGACTATAATATGGATGGGAAGTTAACATTTGCCACTGGTGTGGAAGTGAAGTGAAGAAAAATTTTCTGTAAATTGTAACTTCAAAATACTAACACTTTGGCCTTTTGAAATCAACTGCTTTCGAATCAAATCAAATCAAAATGGTCAGTTTTGTGTGTTGATGGAAAATAACACTCCAAAGGAGGTTAGAAATTAAGCAGGACAAAAAAGGTCAAAGTTGGAGTTGTATGTTAAGTTCTTCAGGTGGTGGGGTGAAACTGGAGAGAATAGTGGCATTGTGGTTCTGTGACACTAACGGTGCAGGTGTTGTTTGCTTGTTTATGTTTACATTTATGCTCTGTTGGTGATGGGTGCAGAGAACTGCTGTGATTACTCGACTGGAGGCATAAACCGGTTTATTGCTAACACTGTGTAACTCTAGCTGGGAAGACATTCTGTGCTCTTGTAACTCTATGGGCTTCCTCTGTCTAATCCACAACATTGCCCTTCTGATTATTAATGGTGATCTTTTCTCTCTTCAAACAGATGCTAGCTGTGGTAATTGAGAGTGTTTGTAAAAGGCTTGATTGTTTCCTAATGGTGTTTTCATTTCCCGCAGTTCCACTTGCCTTCAGAGGCGGACGGGTCCAAGAACAGCACTAGAAGAGCTAGTGAGAGCAGCAGTCCCTCTCAGCCACCCACCCCAGAGAGGTACGGTCTCACAGTCCAGAGTATCATTAGACTTTCTCTGAAACTGTAATGTGTTATAAGATGTAAACATCATCCATTACATGTCGCCCTCTGCTTACTGTATGTACTTCAGAGGTGGGTTCTTCAGTAAGTTCCGGAAAAAGCGAGCTCAGACACCAGAGGATGGGAGAGTGACTATGGCCAGGACTCTGGCAGAAAGGGAAGAAGGTAATCTGTTCGCCTCACCACTGCACAACTTCCCTGATCTCTCGTAGTCCCATAGTATTGAATCTCCCCTTGGGAATCAATAAAGTATCTATAACTATCTAATATCTTACATAGTTCATGTAAACTATGTAAGCTCTGAAGCTCTGTTCTCATCCCTCATCAAAAAATATTATATCATATTTGTATTATATATTATCTAAAAGGTATATTCCAATATTTGCCGTATATACCTACCCCTAATGTGTATGTACTTCCTTCAAAGCTCTAGTTTGAGCAGCTACATTGTTTGTTTGCACCTAACCCTCACTCAGCCCTCTCCTGCTTCTGCTTTCAATCCCATAGCTGGCTTCTCTCAGTACTCCCCTCGCTCCAGTCTGCCCCCGGGGCAGGTCAGTCGTGTCAAACGGAACCGCACCATCAAAATTAGCCGAGCCACGCGGGTCCAAGAGCAGTGGAATGCCTCGCTGGACCGCGAGATCACCGACAGCAACGAGCTACGCTACCTGGACGAGTTCCTGGGCAACCAGGTCGGAGTTCTGTCTCAACACTGCTCTGATTGTTACAGTTCAGACTGTAGACTTGATTTCATGTATCAGTGTATGAGTTTAAACAGTCCTATGATGCTGCCCTCTCCAAATACAGATGAATGATCTCCGCACCCGAGAGAAGGAGCTGTCAGAAACTGAGCGCATCTTCCTCATGGCCACGAACCACTTCAGAGAGCAGATCAAGAGCATGTACTCCGTGTCGGTGAGCCAGCCATGCCAGTATTCAATACCATGCATAAAAAGCTTCATATATCTCTCTCTCATGGCCATTTGTTTTATCAGATGACTACAGATTATTTAATTATTCTTAATCGACTTAATTATTCAATTTTGCCCGATTATTATCCTAAATCAGGTCAGCTTTTATAGTAATTATCGTAAATGTTGACATAAATCAAGGGGAATACAATTTGTTCCTTGAGGACATAGAACAAAACAGAAACCAGATAAAAATGTGATGTGCTTTACATGGAAAATTGAAGGAAGAAAGACCAAAGAAAGGACAAAGTAAAGATAAAGATATGATTGATTAGATAAGATGTAGAGAATCTAGACAGAACAAATTAGGACTGTACTGTTTTACTGGCATTTTTGTATGTACAGTATAATTGTATGTATTGCCAAAACATTTCAGTTATAGTTGTGGAGTTCATGCCTATCTCCTCTGCCTTTGACCGAACAGAAACCCCAGATTGGCTACAAAGGTCTGATGAAAGGGTATGAGAGCAGAGTGGCCAGTCTGGCTGGATCAAAGAAGTCAGAGATCCAGCTGGTGGTCAATTTGTTCCAGTCGGTTCTGGACGGATTTATCCGAGGAGAGATCAAAAAGGAGGTTGCTGACCCAGTTCAGGTAATTTAAAAGGCTTCATTAACAGCTAATGGAAGATGAGTGAAGTTTGTGGTTTCATTGATTGCCCTTTGTGCATTTCAGTTAAGCAAAAAGTTAAAGCAGAAACGGAAAAAAGACAAATGCGTAAGTAAAACATTACACACACACACACACACACACACACACACACGTATGACCACACCACGCCTAGTGCACGCTATGACACTATACTGTGTGTCTGTAGATGGAAAGCCCACTGGATCACCTGTTCAGCACCTACCAGGTGACCATCATGCAGACGTGTGACCTGTGTGGCTCCTACATCTGGGGCATGGAGAAGGCCTGCATGTGCAGCTGTGAGTACCCAGCATTCTGCTGTGCTGCTGGTTTGGGTGTCGGCTAAACAGTGACTCACTTGAATGAAGTTCACTCAATATCCCCCCATGTCTTCTTTCAGCTTGTAAAATGGTGTGCCATAAAAAATGCCTCAGCAAGATAATCACAGATTGCTCAACGCTCACCTCGATGAAGGTAAGTTATATGCTTTAAGTGTTATCAGTGATTCAAAGGTGACAATGAATGTGAATGGTTTATTTTAACCATGTGTTTACAGTAGTCACATGAAATGTGAAGTAATGTGTTATAAAAATGTAATACCATAAACTGTGATGTAATATGTGAAATACATTTGTTCTTGAGAGTACATTTTTTGTTTTGAAACCGTTTGAATTTGAAATTGTGATATAAAATATGAAAATACGCACACGAAATACGCAACAGCCACAGCCTCTACCCAAGAGATCTGACACATCACCTGATTGCCTGTTCTCGTGCGTGTGCGTGAAACAGAATGAGAACGAGCCGGGCACGCTGCATTTCGGAGTGCACGTCTGCGTCCTGACCAACAAGGCCACTCCGGTGCCCATGGTCCTAGAGATGCTGCTGCAGTATGTGGAGATGAACGGCTTGTACATGGAGGGCATCTACCGCAAGTCTGGCTCCGCCTGCCGAGGACGAGAGCTGCACCAGATACTGGAGACTGGTGAGATGCTCACAAAATCCTTGGACACTGTCTCTCTCTGTTGCATAGAGAAATGCCTTTATTGCATCTACTCACTAAAGCAAATAAATGTTACCACCTTTGGGGTAATGTTTTTATAGGCAACAAGGTTTTGTATCTTCAGTTTGATGTTATATTGTCTTGTAAAGTACAGAACACACTTGCTATGTCCTTCCTGCCTCGCTTTCTTGTTTTATCATTTTGCATAGTTTTTAATGTTTTATCGCTCCATTGGACCAGAAAGCTGTCAACCTCGGTCTCGGTCAACCAGTGTTGCCAACCTCCACACTACTTTAACAACACTGGTCTCTTTCAGATCCCAAATCTGCCATTCTGGAGAACTATCCCATCCACACCATCACAGGCCTGATTAAAAGGTGGCTGCGGGAGTTACCTGAGCCACTCATGACATTCAACCTGTACAATGACTTTCTACATGCTGCGGGTGAGGCTTCATCTGAAAGCTCTGTATATTTTTACATTCACATTACCCACATTAACATTTTGGTTGCAAATGTATGACATTAAACAGAGCTCTGTGGAATATGGTGTGATGTACTGTATATTTTAGACATGAGAAAAGGGAAGAGAGAAGTGTTAAAGAGCGTACTCCTGGTAACACAGGATATTTTGTCACTTGCGCAGATATCTGTACGGAAATGGTTAATCATGCAAGTCATGCAAACTTGTCTCCCACACAGAGCTGCCTGACAAGCCGGACCAGATACATGCCATATATCGAACCATAGAGGAACTTCCCCCCTCACACTATAACACCCTTGAGCGGATTGTCTTCCACCTTGTCAGGTGAGGTCGGATTCATATGGTTGATGTGTGTACTTGCTATGCTATGGTCAAGCGATCTTGACTCACCTGAAACCTGTTGAGGCCCGACACTGAATAGGTGGTTGTTACCGTGTTCTGTCGCTTGAGCTTGAGCTGGGTCATGGCCAGATTCTCTGCGTACTCCAGCTGCTGGATCTCCTGCATGTCTAATCGATGTCTTTTCAACAGGGTGGCACGAGAGGAAGAGCACAATCGGATGTCCACTAATTCCCTGGCCATCGTTTTCGCACCTTGCATTCTCCGCAGCCCCGACTCTTCGGATCCGTTCCTCAGCATGAAGGATGTCGGCAAGACCACCACGTAAGCTCCATTACAGCAGCATTCACCATCTGCTTGTCACCTGCAGCTGTCCTCTGCAAAAAATGCTGTTTCCACTCTTATACAGGAATGCATGAGCGCCAGTTTGAATGCACTGTAGGTTTTTCATCCACCCATACAGTAGAATAGAATAGAATAGAATAGAATGTATACTTTTTTGATCCCGTGAGGGAAATTCAGTTCTCTGCATTTAACCCAATTTAACCGAATTAGTGAACACACAGCACACAGTGAACACACAGTGAGGTGAATCACACAACCCAGAGCAGTGAGCTGCCTGCCCAACCAGCGGCGCTCGGGGAGCAGTGAGGGGTTAGGTGCCTTGCTCAAGGGCACTTCAGCCGTGGTGGGCTGGTCGGGGATCGAACCGGCAACCCTACGGTTACAAGCCCGATGCGCTAACCAGTACACCACGGCTGCCCCAGACTGATACTATGGGTTCCTGACGTTTCTCTGGTTCATGCAGGTGTATGGAGATTCTGATAACCGAGCAGGTGAGGAGGTACAATGAGAAAATGCAGGAGATCCAGCAGCTGGAGTACGCAGAGAATCTGGCCATGACCCAGCTCAAGCTCAAGCGACAGAACACGGTAAACACACAGCGCCTAACAGACACAGCAGCTCAAAGGTCACACTACGCCTATCACAGGTCATTGGTAATTGGTTATTTTGCTTACTCTTATCACTTGTTTCCAGGTCAATGACAAAGCTAAATGTGAAATGGATTTAATATCTGTGGATTCTGAGAACATCTTGATTGAGAGGATCAAGTCAATCAAGCAAGAGAAGTAAGTGGAGGAATTAATACAGCACCATTCTATCATCCGACAGTCAAATTGTCTGGGGTTTACACTTTGGGGTTTCATTCTGCTTTCTTTCACAGGGATGACCTGACATGCAGGCTGCCTGATCTAGATGAGGAGCAATCCGACGACAACCTGGACTCAGAGTCATCCATTAGCACAGATAGTCTGCTGGAGGACAGAGGGTTTAGCTTAGACTCAGAAGGTCAGTAAAAGGTAATTTCCCTATACCTTCTGATCTAACACCTTTTTCATCGAATTGATTATGAAGATGTATGTAAGTCTTATGTGCATCTAAAGCTAATTATTTATTTAATAACTAGGCAATCAATCAACTGAACTAAATAAATTGGCTAATTTAGGCAATAACACCATGCAATAACTTAACCACCAATCATGTCATCACCAATTATGACGCTCGATGGTGTTTTGAGCTCCCAACGTCGTCTTCCAGGCAGCGCTACCACTGTTGACTTACTGTAAAGGCACTTAATCCTACCCCTAACCCTAACCATAACCCATTCCTAACCCTAGCGCCTTCCAGGCAGCGCTGCCTAGAAGACAACGTTGGGGGCTCAAAGCACCAAGAAACAATCATGACTCACTTTTTCCTGCTATTTAAATTGTCCTGTAGTCAGGTTTCTTGTTAAAGACTTCCCATTTCATGTTCTCCAGGGAAGGGGACCCCATGTTCAAACAAGCAGCAGCCGATGAAATCGAACCGCAGAGATGGAACTCAGTCTCTATGCATTTTGTCAGACCAGGATGTCGGCACTGGTCTACCCTCCACAAGTAGACCAAGCTCAGAAACCCCGCGGCGCTTCTCAGACCTCGACATTCCTTTTATAGATGATGATATATAGCGCAGTCTCCCAGACCTAAGGACAGACACTGAAAACACTAACTATGTGTACAATTATCAAAACACTCCTCAAGTTTTTGGAATAGTCCTCTGTTCGTGACATGGAGTCAAGTGACCAGATAATCATTGTTGTCACGGTAATGGTGTCCCTGATGACTGCTGCCTCACTTTCAGCACTTTTTTTTTTGGTTGCTCTCGTCTTACATGACCATGATCACTCTAGATTTTGAGCTGGCAAATTTCTCTTCAAGAGATGTGATGGAGCAGTATCCAAGATCTTTTGTGATAAGGGTGAAAAGGTGAAAGCCTCTGACTGTTGCAAACATTAACATCACAAACATTTTGGGGAGTGCATAAACCTAAAACAACCTCATCAAGACCAGAGAAGCCACATGAATAGGATGAATAATACGTTGTTAACTGTGTCCGGCTTTTCTCATGGAATAGACTGCATACAAAAAGAGGTTTTGGATTATTTGCATTGTACACTGATTGTATGGTAACAGTGGAGAGGATACACATCCCATTGTAGATACTGTAGCATGAATGCCACAGAAGTCAGCCTCTGTTCCTGTGTCGTGTTATGATCTTTTTCAGAAATACATGTTCTTATACAAGATCATTTGCCCAAGAAAGTAATATTAAATTGTATATATACATAACTTTTCATCTATATATTTTTTTGTATATTATGGTATATATTGTACCTATATTATCTGGTGTGTTTATATGTGTGACTGATTGGTCATTTCCAGTTCCAGGTAAACAGCATGTCACTCACTGATATTTCATACTTAACCATTCATGAATGAATGATTCGCTATGAATCATTGAAAATTATTCATTCAGTGAACAATTTTCTTACCCAACTTGCCAATTTTCATCAGGACATGTTTTTTTATTTGATATTAAAACAAGTTGATGTTGAAATGTATGATATTGTAATGTCAATTTCACTCTGTATGTACAGAGCGTGTGTGTGTGTGTGTGTGTGTGTGTGTATGTGTGCATGTGTGTGTGGGTGTGTGCATGCATCGATGGGTTATGGCCCTTTGAGCACAGACGCAAAAAGACCCCCGACCCCCCAAACACTCAGACATCTAGCCCGCCCCCCACGCTCATTCAGGGATCGGCTGCAGACTGCATGGTGCTTGATTAACCCACCTGTGGAGAGGGACCCGATGAAACCCATGAATACAC
Source organism: Sardina pilchardus (assembly GCF_963854185.1). NCBI lineage: Eukaryota > Metazoa > Chordata > Actinopteri > Clupeiformes > Clupeidae > Sardina > Sardina pilchardus. The sequence goes on along the minus strand of NC_084995.1, from coordinate 41,326,747 downwards.
AGGTTGAGCTAAAAGCACAACAGCTACATTTTATATATGATTATCCCAACAGGATTTAAGGGCCTTATTCAGGAGAGAATAACATACTGTAACCTGTGGTGTATATATGCCTGGGGTCCTGTTATGGCATATCATATAATGTAACCTATGTTATTTGACTGAGGAGCCGCTTTCAGATATTGGGTTAATAACATCACCTGTGTTATATGGTTGAGGGGCCCTTCATGGCTTCATTCACTTTCTGTTAGGATGTGCCGTCCCGGTGGTACAAAACGTGCATGCATGGTTTTTCGCTCAGAGGCACTAGGGGGACGCGAGACAGCCGTCATTCAACTCGAAATAAGTCAAATAACCATTCCAATGACTCCGAAGCTGATTAGTTAATGCAAATTAAGCTTAACAAAAAAGGTAGGCCCTGGTACTGTAGGCCCATTCAGTAATCCATCCCAGAATGAGTGACAGAAAGAGTATGTGTTAAGGTTTTTATACTTAATAGTTTAGGTATTAGTATTCTATCTGATATGAGCTAATTCACATAATGAAAACATGATGAGTGTGTTAACACAAAACATACACTACACATCCCCATAGGCAGAAATACCTGTGATGTTTTGTATTTCAGAAAGCAGTCATGCCTATAAGTCTGGACAGAGACCAGACTAACACAGATAATTTGACCACAGACAACGCCCACTTTAAGTAAGGGTGGTGTTGTTTGCCTCAAACAGCAGATGAAGCTCATTAACAAAAGAGAAAAATGGTCTCTACCTGCTCAGTATAAAACACCAACAAGTCCAAATACTGTTTGCTTTATTCAAGCAATAATTAGCCAATTCATTTTCAATTAATTTGATGAAAAAATATCTGAGTTCACACTTTCGCAATATGCCTACAATAAGGATAGGCTAGAATAGGAAATAGGATAGGACAAGTAGGCCTATAGTTGATAAAAACTGTTCATGGTCATAACTGTGGAATTAAAACATGCTTTAAGATTTTATTAAAATGAGTTTACATAGCTGTCAAATGAGCAAGTGAAATGTAATGAATAAATGCATCGAAAATTACCCTCAGCCAATCACATGAAATGTGTGTCCGACTTCCTGAAAATATTTACCAATCGGTTCATGACTTTAAATAAATAGGCGGAGTTTTCATTCAGGAAGACGGGTTAGGTTAGAGTGAGGTGTGGATGTGCAAGCAATCATTTAGCTAGCGTGCTAACGGTGAAGTCTATTTGCAGGTTAGCAAACTGTTTTTAAGGATCACTACACAGGTCCAACTCTGACAACGAGAATGGATATAAGTTAACGATGACTGGAGAGAAAAAGAAGAAAAAGCGGCTGAACCGCAGCATTCTTCTGGCTAAGAAAATCATAATAAAAGATGGAGGCAGTGTGAGTTAAATATTTATTTTCCCTACTGTTAGCAAGCTATCAACTAATGTTAGCATGTCTTGTTTAGCTAGGAAAATAGGCGTATGGGTTAGATGGCCATGATAGCTTGACGGTTTAGCCAGCTAGCTTGGTGTTGCCAGCTGGCTAATCGACTGTTGCTCAGAATCGGTGGTTGTAAGCATTAATTATGATGGTAGGTAGCCAGACAACCATATATTTGGACATGTCTCTAACTATCTTGCTATTGTTATAGCATTGTTATACAGATGCCAGCTACAATGAAGTGTCCGAAGCCTGCAGGTTAATTAACATAACGTTAACGTTTTGCTGGCTAGCTAGCTCATCCAGGGCAGCAACATAGCCAGTGTTTGGTTTTAGAGCAGCTGACAGTATACATTTAAATCAGATCAAAGTCATTTTCCCATTTGGATTTCGGAAGTTTTTGCTCTTACTTGACAGAAGTCATTCTCGCACAATAGCAAGAGATGTGAAACGCTTTCCAGCCTTTGTAGTTTCTGAGCAATCTGTCCAATAACGTTAGGCATCCAGGGTGTGTTTCTTAGCAAACGAGTATGTTGTGCTAATTTAGCTGTTTAGCTGAATGGACTTGCATTATTATGTTAGCTGGGGGGTTGCCATCTACAGTACAAGTCAGCTTAAATGTGATTAGTTTAAAGTATCTCCTATATCACACCATAAGTACTTTTTTCAGAAACAGTGTTATTTCCAGTTATTTCAGCTTTTGGAGTACGTCAGCAGAGTCATGGATAACACCTGTTTGTCAACTCAAACTTGGCTATGGTTAGAATTGGTTTGCTAACCACGTTACAGAAAGCACAAGTTATGTAAATCGTTTTGACAGGTGATACTTTGCCTCTAAAAATTAAATTAAGGTCCATATTTCAGTGTGACATTACATCAGCATAATACAGAAGAGCACCTGTAATCACACTGTCGATATTATTCAATGTTCCCAACTACTCATGCTAAAATATTAACCTTAGCCTAACGTTCAAGTGTCATGTAAGCGAAGTAGCCAAAGGCTGTCACATTCTTTCTCAAATGTCATGAGATTATGACATTCAAATAAGTGGCATGCGTTATTCATTTTAAATGCATTCAAAATGCATGTAGCATTTTAATGTCAGGATGCTCTTAAACTGCCATTCAATGTGCATTTACCCTGTAGTTCCTGGCCTTTATTGTTCCAAGTCAAATGGTGGTCAGGTCATTCACACCAGTCATGACATAACCATACTTAACATAGAAATGCTGAACTGCTGCTGCTGTAGTATGAATGGTCTCTCAACTGCTTTATGAGTCCTAGTCATTACTCAAAATGTTGCCTACAGTGGCAGATTATTTCCGATCAAGTTTTAACTACCTGCTACACACACACATTCACATAAATGGTAATGGATATGTGTGAACACATAACTGAGGAAACAGCAAGGAGGTTGAGGTGTATGTGTAGTGCTAGTGCTCTGTTTTAAACAGATATGGAAAGGTCCCTATTAAGTCATGCCTGTGAGCGGTAGCAGTTAATGGTCATGTTAGAACGTGACATATTTGTTTTGCTGTTGTGCTGCCACACCTGAGCCCTGCTTCTTGTGTTGCTCACACTTGGGAATGCCAAAAAAAAGCAACAGTAAAGGCTCTCCTTTCTTTGTGTTGTTTGAGTCTAGAGAGCTGTCTGCCCTACTTTTGTGTGAGTCTGTGTCACTCTGTCAGTGGTTTTCAGTATCCTCATACTCTTTCCCTGAGGATTTCAAAAAGCCTTGATACTCACCCTGGAACATTGTGTGTAAAGGAACTGGGAAGCCTGCTGACTATGTAGAATGTTTCACCTTATTCATTGTGTTGTGCGTCGGTTGCTAATTGGTGCTCTTTTGTTGTGCCCTAGCCACAGGGGATTGGAGAGCCCAGCGTGTACCATGCCGTGGTGGTCATCTTCCTGGAGTTTTTCGCCTGGGGTCTGCTCACCACTCCCATGCTCACGGTAAAAACACATGGCCTCACTTGTGCAACCTCACCCTGTCTCCAGCCACTTCTCTTTTCCGGTCGGAGAGATGTGCCAACAGGCCTCACTGTCACACACACCCACCCACTCACTCACTCACTCACTCACTCCCTCATCCACCCACACACCAAACCAGCCTGCCACTGTTTCTGAAACGGGTCCGATCCGGGCGTCATCTGGCTCGACTCTGTAGATCCATGCCGGATCCGAACCAGAGCCGTCCCGTGTCCGTGTCACCCTTCTGCTTCGACCCTGGGCACCGGTAGCAGCTCATATCCCCCCTCAGCCTGTGTGGAATCATGAATGTGGTCCCACTAACGCCTATGAATAATTGAATCCTAATCAAATGGAGAGGGCTGCATGACGCACGGGAGGGGTTTTGTTGATGAAAAAGCCTGGCGTGTTGGCAAGGGCTTTAGTGCTGCTAATGGCTCAAGCAATATTAGAGAAACATCAAACGAGTCTATTGTCAGAAGCTCCATCCATTTATGTCAGGAGCTGAAGTGGGAAATGCCTAGTGTTTGCACCAGACTGATGTGCAGCCGAGGTGCTGCCATTATGGAGCTGCCTGCTCACTAGATCTGACTCCTCTGTTGTTCAGAGGGTCTTCAGATTGATGAAATAGATTTTAGCGGACGCTGTCTCTGTTCATGAACTAAAACACAAATCACTTCCCAAGATGAGTAACAGAGGAGTGTTCATAAAACTTCTATTAGTATGTCACCACTCTTGTAAACATAATTCTTCTCCCTTTTCTCTCTCTCTCTCTCTCTCTCTCTCTCTCTCTCTCTCTCTCTCTCTCTCAGCTTGCTCTCTTTCTCTCTCTTTCTTGCCCTCTGTTGTGAATGTCTTGTGTTGTGAATGCAAAGGATTTGCCTTTTGGCAGCTAGAGCTAGAGTGGTTGCTGATCCCCACACACTTAGGATTGTCACTTTGTCACTAGCAGACAGTGCTTGGCATCTTAAGTCTGTATAATCCCCTTTTCCCCCTTGAAACCAGATTATCAGCAGATGTGTGTAGATAGCATGTCCACTAGCTGCAAGGTGTGTTCCCCTTCACAGGGTTAATCATTTTATCTGTTACAGAGAATTTTACTCTCTTTCCCAGCACTTTAGCCCCATACTTATCCACAGGAAAATGTTGGTGTTTTAGTCGTCATTGGCTGCATCACTTTAATGCTGTCCCTTTCAGTGGCACACTTTAGTTGCCACTAGCATCTGCTGTCTGTTGACAAAACTTAATTAGTATATTTAGCCACTGTAGCAGGTGGTGAAAGTATATTTTTTGACAACACATTACTCCAGTAATATCCAGTACGGGAACTCGGTGTGCAACCCAGGTAGCCGTAGTAGTTGTGCAGGCAGTCAGTCACATACCTCTGTTTCGCCTCAGGAGCTTCCTGTAAAGTTCAAACACTAGATTTATACTGTTTCTTAAACACGCAATGGGGTATCACGTAAGGGCCTGTTTGTGTCTTACATCGGCCCCCATAGCATAGCCACTAGCAGGATAACTTACATTTTAAAAAGTTGTTGTGTTTTTCTTTCCCCTACCGACAATACCAGGTGAAATTTTGCCAATCATTTTCTAAGGGGTACAATTTACTGATTCTGCAAGTGTTCAAAGTATTTTATTTAAACCACTTCGGACATCAGCCCAAATGACAGTTTGTCTTCACTGCCATGGGGCACTTCACAGACATTGATGCATGTTGCCACCGGAATGTGCTTGTTGCTAGTACTTTTCCCCAAAAGAGCCTTGGTTTCATGTCAGTGGAAACACTTGACTTTGTCTGTGTGTGTTTAGTGAAAGCGACCGAGGTTGCCTCAGAGATCATTAACCAACGTTCAGTTGAATAGGGCATTTCTTTGTCTGGATGAACTAGGCTACTCACTGAATGGAAGGCAAAAAAAGAGCTAGCACACATGCTGCATCTCATAACTGGCCTGGGGAAATAATAGAGGGCTGTGTTAGTCTCACTCACATGTTCATTTAGCATATCAAGGATAGATAGGTATTATGACATCTTGTGCAAGACCCGGGGTGGGGCAAACTTTGATGAGGTATTTTGCTGTTGTTACTTTGTCAGGTGCTCGTTGTAAACTTGGACTTTAATCATGTGATGCTACTTGTTGTACAGACATATTTAGCACCTATGTGGCCTGAATGACTGCTGCTCTCCGCTGGTTTGTTATTTGGGAGGTATTTGTTGTGCAGTCAACCATTTTTATCTACTTTGTTGTTTCAGGTTTTACATCAGACATTCCCTCAACACACATTCCTGATGAATGGCCTTATTCATGGAGTCAAGGTGAGATAACCAAGCTCTCTCTCTCTCTCTCTCTCTCTCTCTCTCTCTCTCTCTCTCTCTCTCTCTCTCTCTCTCTCTCTCGGGAACAAATAAGGTCTTTCACCCCATCAAACCTCTGCCAGTGGCCCTTGTATTTTACTCTGATAAGCAGCCATGGCCTCCTGCAAACTGCTGTCCTCCTTAGTGATGTTGGACAAGACATTTCAACACCCACTGTTAAAAATCAGCACTATGGCCATATCTAACTTGTAGAAGAAGCAAATGATACCTGATTCCTGACACAGAACTTTGTATGCTTCATCAAATGCTAGAGGGATCCATAAAGCGTTGAGGCATAGTTGTGAACATGTGATGGTCATGCTTGTGCATGAGCATCTGTGAAAGTTTAATGAAATGCTACTACTTTTGCACTACTTTTGCACGGACTAGGCGCTGCATTTTAAATGGTAGTAGTATATGTTGGAGTTCATGATTGTTAGAGAGCGAGGATGTGTCATGTGGACTACAGTGTTGTTTTCAGGTTAGTTTTAACACTTGAAGTTTAACCCTTTAGTCCAAACTGAGAGGTGGTTGTGGAGGTGGACTAGTCTGTAGTTCTGTTATGTTTGTTTGTTTGTTTGTTTGTTTGTTTTGACGGCACCCTCCTGTGTTGTTGTGTCAGGGTCTGCTGTCGTTCCTGAGCGCTCCGCTCATCGGAGCACTTTCAGACGTGTGGGGCCGCAAGTCCTTCCTGCTGCTCACCGTCTTCTTCACCTGCGCACCCATCCCCCTCATGAAGATCAGTCCCTGGTGAGCGACACACACACACACACACACACACACACACACACACACACACACACACGTATACGTATAAATACCACACGCACCTGCACCCATCCCCCTCATGAAAATTAGTCTCTTGTGAGTGGCCCACAGACTCACACACACACGCATGCATACGCATATCTACCACACGCATATCTACCACACCCATACACACGCACCTGCACCCATCCCCCTCATGAAGATCAGTCCCTGGTGACACACACACACACACACACACACACACAGAAACCATGCATATATAACATACACACACACATACATACATCTGTGCAGCTTCTGAGCAGTGCCTTGATCATCCTGATAAAGAAACCCAAACTATTTCCCTATGTCTGATTATCAGTGAAAAGAATCTTACTGCACAGTTAATTTTACATGGCCACTATAACACACTAGCTTTTAATAAAGTCATATCACAACAAACATTTGAACTGCTATAGAATATAACACATGTGTAATACTACAAATTGAGTATGTTTGTAAGTGTGCTGTGCTTGATTAATTAACGAATTAATGTTTCCTTTTCAATGTAACAAGGCATTTGTAATGTAAAGAGGAAGACACTTGCATGTGAAATCCAGGCAGGTGAATGGCGTGTATGATCTGACGAGGTGTTTTAATTCGTCTCCGTCTCCACAGGTGGTACTTTGCCGTTATTTCCATGTCGGGCGTCTTTGCGGTCACCTTCTCGGTCATCTTTGCATATGTTGCTGACATCACGCAGGAGCACGAGAGGATCACTGCCTATGGTCTGGTGAGCATAGAGTGATGCAGTGGGTTATTCCATCTTTATGTAGCCTGATAAACCAGCCTAAATGGATTGGATGTCTAATTTAGTCTGGCCTCGATCAATGGATACAACGGAACATTGTTGATGAGCACAACCCGTTGTCTTTCAAACCGTGTCTGTGCCTATAGGCCAACGCTCCCTCAAAACCCCGCCCCAGAGCCCTCTGCCCCGCCCGCGTTGATTCAAAACACATCTCTGCGTTGTGATTGGTTTAGTTGCCATCTGCCAGATTCAGGGCAGTGTTTTCAAAATGTTCAATGGTGCGAGGCCAGACCCAAATGCAGGCAAAACATTTTGCCGTCCAGCAGTTGGCGCTGGTTTTCCAGGCTAATCTTTATGGCTTTATTGCCTGCCAAGCTGCCACATACTGATATGGAATATGAGAAACATTATTTCATATTTTCCAAAGTTGGGATGATGTAATAGTACCATTAGACATGTGATGGGATGGGGTGCACAGACTTGAGTGAAGTCCTGAGAGAAGTGGTTTATTGTGGAACTAATTGAGAATTGCCAATGACGACTAAGGCCCAAATCACACCAAAGATCCACGACCAGACGCAAAGCATTCAACATGTTAAGTCGCAGTTGCACGGTTCTAGAACGTTGCAACTCCTCTCAAGGCGAATCATTGGTTTGAACCCCCAAGTTACTATGCAAACTTCCCATTTACGTGTGACTTGCAACTATGTTGCCTCAGTTTCCTCTCCTAACTAGAATGATACCAGTCTTTCTTGAGAATGTTACAAACTTTTAATATCCTCAGGCCCAATAAAGTTAATGTGTTCTGTGTCTGTGTTTTGTCTTGGGTGTCGTAGGGTAAATCCTCCTACATAGACAGTCAAGCATCCCAATATAGCGTCTTAATAAAATATTGTGCATTTGTTAGTTGGTAGGCTACCATAAGATCTAACTGTTTGGAGATACAGTGGGGAGAAAATGTATTTGATACCATGCTAAAGTTGCCTAAAAAGAGGAATATAAAATCATAATTTGACAATTGATCTTAATGTCTTAATTAAAAAAATGAGTAAAAATAAAACCTCTAAGTACACCAATTTTCTTTTTGATTGAAGAATGTATCGTAAATAAATAAATGTTCTTCCTAAATGCTAGGGGGAAGGAAGTATTTGACCCCCTATGTAACCCTATGGGAATTTAACACATAGGGTTAACATAGGGGCAGGCAGATTTTTATTTTTTAAGGCCAGCTATTTCATGGATCCAGGATATTATGCATCCTGATAAAGTTCCCTTGGTAAATAGCCCCACATCATCACATACCCTTCACCATAGCTAGAGATTGGCATGGTGCTTTTTCCAGTAGGCCTATTAGCCTGTTTGATGCTCATGGAGCTCAATGCAAATCAAACAGGCTAAAAGGCCTACTGGAAAAAGCACCATGCCAATCTCTAGCTATGATGATTTTATATTCCTGTTTTAGCATGGTATCAAATACAGGTGCTCCCCACTGTATGTGCTCTGAGTCTAGGCTGAGATTTGGACTAAACATAATATTGGATGAATTGCAGCTCCAAAGTCATTTGAAATTGGTTATCCAGGCCAAAAAGTGGTTAAAGGAGAGTTGAAAATCTGTGTAAAACTGACAGCAAATATACATGACGGGTGCAAGACAAGAATCTTGTTGGTATCGTAGGGTCCACAGAGTTGTCTCTGAACTGTGGTTTGTCATTACGTACGTGCGGACTATTATGTCCTACAAAACATTTGCAGCTGTTTTTATTTTGGCTAATTCTTGCCTGGCCCGATGTGGCCTCTCCGGGCCCCTGTAGGTGTCCGCCACGTTTGCGGCCAGCCTGGTGACGAGCCCGGCCATCGGGGCGTACCTGTCGCAGGCGTACGGCGACACGCTGGTGGTGATCCTGGCCACGGCCATTGCCTTGCTGGACATCTGCTTCATCCTGGTGGCCGTGCCCGAGTCCCTGCCGGAGAAGATGAGGCCCGCCTCCTGGGGAGCACCCATCTCCTGGGAGCAGGCCGACCCCTTCGCCGTGAGTAGCAACCTCCTGGGTGGCCTGTCTGTGTGTGTCTGTGTGTGTCTGTGTGTGTCTGTGTGTGTCTGTGTGTGTCTGTGTGTGTGTGTTCTGCCAGAATAACCACAAAGATCCCAGAGAATGTGAGGGATGGTTTCAAATAGACACAATGTTTTCCACCCTAAAAATCGAATGTGTTTCTCTTCTCTTTCTGCCTCTGTCTCTGTCGCTCTGTTCTGCGTAGTCGCTGCGGAAGGTTGGTCAGGACTCCACGGTCCTGCTCATCTGCATCACGGTCTTCCTGTCCTATCTCCCTGAGGCCGGCCAGTACTCCAGCTTCTTCCTCTATCTCCGACAGGTAAAGTTCAAGCAACACGGTCAGATACTTCAACTGACTCACATGCGCTTACTTCCCCACTCAGACTTTGACACAAAAAAAATCACAGTACACTTTTTACACATTCACAATAGTACACTTTGGATATACACACAAAGTTCTTATTACTGGCCATATCTAGGTTTTAAGACATCGGTCTGAATTTGTGTCTGAATTGTACATTACTTATTAGTTTCTGTACCCTGATACAAAGTTTTTACGAGGCGCAACATTTGCATAGTTAACTGCTGCTGAAGCAACACACGTATTGGGCTTCTCATGTTTGGATGGAAATCTCAGATTGTGTAAAAGAATAGAATACAGACACCTTCCATTTGTCATACATTTTGTCCTGCATAAAGGGATGGCCTGGATGCAGACCATTGCACACTTTGTTCGGCCACGTTGACCTGTTCTCCGATCTAACTCCGACAGGCACAGGCCTCAGGCTCCGAGTGTAAACACACCCCGTAGTGTTATGTGCTTAGGAACTAGTTGGGCCAGAGTTAGGCCACGTGTCGTCCTCATGTCTGCCGTAACAGCAGGCTGGATAGTGTTACAAGCCACGCCACTCAAAACCCCCTCCTCTCTGTCCAGTGACACAGTTTTTACTCTTCTCAAAGAAATTGGGTGCACACACCTCTTTCACCTCACTAATATTGTTAAATGAGCAAAGCTCATTTAATAAAAGAATAATGTTGATTCGAACGTGCATTATTTTCCTATAAAATGCACGGCGCGTCGTTGATTATCCCGGTAAATGGTATGATATGATGAGATGATCTGTGCTGGACAGGTTCACATCCATTTGTGTAGGCTGTGCAGCCTAATCCCTGCATTGTCTCCCGCAGGTCATACGGTTCTCGTCAGAAACGGTTGCTGCCTTCATTGCTGTGGTGGGAATCCTTTCTATCGTGGCTCAGGTGGGTTTAGTGCCTGGGGAACTTTCCCTCTCTGTGTGTGTGTGTATGTGTGTGTGTACTGTATCTTGTAACCTGACTTACTAAAGCCACATTCTGTTTGTCGCCTTCCAGACGGTGGTGTTGGGAATCCTGATGAGATCCATAGGGAATAAAAACACTATTCTCCTGGGTCTGGGCTTTCAGATCCTGCAGCTAGCCTGGTACGGCTTTGGCTCCCAGCCCTGGTGAGTGTCAATGCTGTCAGTAGTAGCACTTCTGGAGTGTGGCCACTAGAGGGCAGAGCTTCTCAGGCTATCTGCAATGTGTGTCTCTCAAGGCCCTTTGAAAAGACACTGAAGCTGATATAAAATATAAATAGAATAGAATATACTTTTTTGATCCTGTTAGGGAAATTAATTTCTCTGCATTTGACCGAATTAGTGAACACACACAGCACACATTGAACACAGTGAGGTGAATCACACACTAACCCAGAGCAGTGAGCTGCCTGCCCAACCAGCGGCGCTCGGGGAGCAGTGAGGGGTTAGGTGCCTTGCTCGAGGGCACTTCAGCCGTGAACTGGTCGGGGATCGAACCGGCAACCCGTTCCAGTAGGCCACGGCTGCCCCTGATATTGATGCCTGTGGAGTGGACATGGGATTCCTCTCTGCTGCTTATCTGCAATAGGGTATTCAGTGTTTCCCCCATATGCATTCAGCAGCGGTGCTCAACCGCAAGATCTTCACATGATCACCAATATCACAGGCAAAGACATTCACTTGCTCACTGTAAAAAGCATAACAGCGAGTCGTCTTCATCTTCATCAGATGCAGCAGCTGCTCTGAAATTAAATAGGAAGACATTATGGCTACGATGCTCTCCGATTGGCCGTTGCTCAACGTGTTTATTTTTGCCATGAATGTGTTTGTAGTCGATACATTTCTAGTTCAACTTATCTGATCCAAAGCCTGCTGGTAAACAGTGTTTAACTAAATGTCTCCTCCTCTCTTGCCATATCAAAAATCATAAATTATATGAATCATAAAGTTTCTCTGATTGGTGCAATTTACTGTCTTCTATTTTATCAACCAGACAGGCAACTTTAATCTTCTAATGCTAATCTTTTAATTGCACCAAAAGGACTCCACCAGCAAAGTGGAGGAGCTAATTTTATCCATTTTTCCCCAAAGCTATGGAACATCCTGCCTCTGCACATCAAATAGGCGAGTTCAGTGAATAGCTTTTAAAAAGACCCGAAAGCATTAGCCTGATTACCATCGACTTTCAAAGGCTCTGCGAGACTTTAGTCTGACCAACAGCCTGTACTAACACGGTTTCTTGCAAGCGCTGGTTGACCCGCCTCCTTTAAGTGCCTCGATTTGCTACTGGTAGATGTCAGAAAGCGGTTTGCCGAGTTTAAACCAATAACAACACTCTTTCCTCTGCCTTGAACACGCCTCTACCCAGAGCCGTTGGAGCTGCTCAAAGTTGATTGGTTCTCGACCAAAGGGGGCAGTTCCGCAGATTTCGGGAACTCAGAAATCCTTCTCAATGAGCAGTTGACCAGACCAGCAGCAAAAGCCTGAAGGCGTTGCGTCACTGGGAGGGCGTGCCAGGCTACGAAAGCATACCTGTACAAGAGAGCCTTTAGTTAACTCATCTTATCTTGTAGACTACTTTCTCGGATTACTCTACATTCGACTGCTGCCATTAGAGCTGCAGCCAGCCAGAAGCAGATGGACTCCCCCTATTAAGTCAGGTTCGGCTCAAGGTCTCTTCTTGGAATATGGGAGGTCTCTTCTTGGAATATGGGAGGTCTCTTCTTGGAATATGGGAGGTCTCTTCTTGGAATATGGGAGGTCTTCCTTGCCACTGATGCCATATGGCGCGCTTGTAGGGGTTGGGAAAAATCTTTTTCCTTTTTCCGAAAAATTATTTTCCTTTCTCTCAGAGTAAAAGAGTAGCTTCCCTTCATAGTTTAATTTTTCCCTCATTGTGTTCATTGTGAGATTACAATGCTGGAACAACTGGAAAATCTTCTAGGGGGAAATTGCAAATATTATGAAAAACAGTTCACATATCATTGTTCTTTTAAAAAATAACCACTGTCTGTGTTGATGTTTCGTACAAAATAAATCTGCTGTCCATTCATAGTCCTGCCTCTATAAGTGGGAGACTATCAAGGTGGCTTGAACCAAGCCATACACAAGCCAATCAATAATGCTGCTTCAGGAGTATCTGATTGATAGATTGGATTAAATATCCACATATTTGAATCCATCACTGAGCGTATGCTAAAACATTTAATTATTTTAATGTTTTCAAATTCCCACAAAGACTTGTGGGCACACCCATTCACTGAAGCTGTTTATCTTTCACTTTTGTGTTTGTTTGGTATGTCTGTCTTGTCGTTTCATTTGTCATTTTTGGCCTGGTTCAGCTTGGCTGAGTTTTCCTGGCTGAAAGCTGTGTTTAGTTTAGATAGACTGCTCTGTATTGTCCCCTCTCTTTAGCACGCAATGGCACAGCATTAACTCTTAGCCAAAGATCCTTGATTACTAGCCGCTTTAACCCTCTCTGTCTAAACTGTGGTGTCTTTTGACAATGTTGTTGGGGATGCGACTGTTCTCTGACCCTGATGAAGGCTTAAGCCGAAACGTTGGTCAATAAAAAAATCTTTAAGTTCCGAGTGTGCCACGACACTTTTGTTTACATTTAACCTTTACCGCCGTGAACACCTCACAAGGTGTGCGTTTACTCATGCAAACGAATATGCGACTGTTCTTACCATTTGTTGGTGTGTTCCAAGTTACCTGATTAGTGTATTGGCTGTGCTGCTAGGAGACCATGAGGTTTGTTGATATGACCTTTACTTGAGCATATTCCATCAAAATTAACTCATTTACTCTAATTCTGAATTAGTTGCTCATTTGAAAACATTCCTCAGAAATTGCAAGTGGGCATCTGAACACCTGATTGAGTTGGATTGGTTTTATTAGTGTGTGTGTGAGTGTGTGTGTGTGTGTGTGTGTGTGTGACTTTAAAAAAAGGTTTAAATATTTAAATGTTTTTGTTCTTTCAGGATGATGTGGGCAGCTGGGGCCGTGGCTGCCATGTCCAGCATCACATTCCCTGCCATCAGTGCCATTGTGTCCCGCAATGCAGACCCCGACCAACAAGGTGTGATCACACTGCCATCTCTCACACACACACACACACACACACACACACACACACACACACACACTATCTCTGTCTCTCTCTCTCTCTCTCTCTCTTACACGTGTGTGTGTTCATACTAGTGCCATCCACACACTACCGTATCTGTTGGGGCCTCAAACTCAAACACCCTCTACCAGCCACATGATTCACCTCGCTAGCCACAGAAGCAATAACAACTTCACACACACACTTGCACCCATCCCCCTCTTGAAGGACAGTCCCTGGTGAGTGGCCCACATACACACAAACACGGAAGCCCCTGCATGGGCACATACACCTGCACAGCTCTTGAGCATGATCATCCTGATAATGAAATAAACTATTTTGAAAAGCAAAAACTGATATTTTCTTAAATCTGATAACCAGTCAAAATAATCTTGCTACTCTTTCAGTTTACGTGGTCAATGTGTCACTGTACACGGCAGCCACCACTCAGAAGGCAATATTACAACTTTAGAAGCTTTAACACACACACACACACACACACACACCTGCACTCGCACCCATCCCCCTCATGAAGATCAGTCCCTGGTGAGACACACACACACACAAACAAACATGGAAACCATGTATCATACACCTGCACAGCTCTTGAGCCTGATCATCCTGATAAAAATACAACAAACTATTTCAAAAAGCAGAATGGATATTCTACATCTGATAGTCAGTGAAAATAATCTTGCTACACGTTTAGTTTACATGGCCAGTGTATCACTGTACACTGCAGCCACTCAAAAGGCAATACTACTTCAGACTTCAGATGCTCACACACACACACACACACACACACACACACACACACACACACACACACACACACACGCGCACACACGCACACACACACACACACACACACACTTACCACAACCTACTACCTGATTACCACAATCTACTATCTAGCAACACAGGAAACACATCCTGTAACAAACACAGTCATGCTTGTAGGATCAAAACCAAACCTTGGCTCCAAACCGTGGTCTGGCCCTAGTCAAATACCTGTAGCCCAAGAACAGCTGAGATGGGAGAGGTGACGCAGCCTGTGTTTGTCCCTCCAGGTGTAGTCCAGGGGATGATCACAGGTATCCGGGGCTTGTGCAACGGCCTGGGCCCCGCGCTGTATGGCTTTGTCTTCTACCTGTTCCACGTGGAGCTCAACGAGATGGACCCAGCTGAGAGCCCTGAGAAGGGGTCCAAGCCCAACATGGCCAACCCCACAGACGAGGTGACCATTTACAAAACCAAAACTATTACAAAGCTAAAACTATTAGGTCGTAAGTCCATGCTATGTAAATATCATGGATTGATTGATTAGAATTTAATGTAATCTGTGTTTTTGGTAAAACTGTCTCCTCAGTTTGTCATTTACAGTTGTTGTGCTTTATTATACTTTTCTTTTTTTAATCTCTGTCTCGCTCTCTCTCCCTCTCTCTCCCTCTCTCTCCCTCTCTCTCCCTCTCTCTCTCCCCCTCTCCTCCTCCAGAGTGCCATCATCCCGGGCCCTCCCTTCCTGTTCGGCGCCTGCTCGGTGCTGCTCTCCCTGCTGGTGGCGCTCTTCATCCCTGAGCACAACGGCGTGAGCATGCGGCCGGGCGGCTACAAGAAGCACAACAACGGCGCCCAAAGTCACGGGCACGGCCCGCAGGGCGGCATCTGCGAGGGCAAGGAGCCACTGCTGGAGGACAGCTGCGTATAACCCCAGCCACTTGCACCCCACAGGCTGGGGTCGACGGGGTCGATGGGGTCGATGGTGGTGGTGGTCATAAAGGGTTTTGGGAGTGGATCAATAAGGCTTTTTTTTTTTCGGTTTGTTTTTGTTTTGTTTTTTTTGTTTGTTTTTTAGGGTGGGACAGGGAAGGGTAAGCCTCAGGCCAACAAAGTGGGTGGAGGAGAGAAGAGGATGCAACCCCCCCCCCGTCTCACCCCCCTTCCCCGCCACCTCCACCCCCCCTTCCTCACATCCACACTACACCACCCCGCCTCCGCCTCCTTCACTCAACCCTCCTCCCAAGCTGGTTCTGGCAACGCTCCTTTGCTCTGGCGAGAGACTCCCACGGACTCTAATGGGCCCTCCTGGGCCACCTATAAGCTAATACGCGTGGACAGAGCGCTGGCGCTGTGAGACCCAGTGCAGGGAACAAGCAAGGCTGGGCAGAGCACCAGCCGCAGCAGCACTGGGGCGGGGGAGGCGGGGAGGCGGCGAGCCAGGAACTTCAGCTCACGCAAGCTCAGTGCTCTGGAACTGTAAGGACACACCTTTGGCCTTGGAGCCACCAGGAAGTGGATGCTTGGGTGTCAAGGCTCCCATTTGAGGAGGCGCCTGCAAAAGTTTAAATGATGTACTTCAGTCGAAGGTTATCCACATAATTTAAAAATAGACTTTTGTGGCTGGTTCTATTGTTTTTCCCACCCTCGTTTTTTTTTTTTTTGTTGTTTTTGTTTTTTTAAAAAGAGCAGACCAACAGACCATACAATGATGTTACGGTTCTTTGTCCAGATTTGTCCAGAGACTCAAAGAGTAACAGTTAACGTATTGGTGAGCTCCATTGTAGACACTGGGTGTGAGCCAAAACGTCACCTGCCACTTTATGTGAAGGTTTTGGTATTAACATTTCATAGGATAGGATCGGTGGTGCTGATGTTTGAGGAGAAATGGTTCATATCCTGCGGAATTTTCTTTTCTTTTTTTTTTTTCAAAGCAGTACAGCAGAGCACACAATAGATACAATTTTATACTGTGAGACTTTAGTCTATTTGATACAAACACAGCTTGTTTGGAGATCTGCGTTCTACTGTTTTTTCCCCACACCACTGGTCTGGTCCTGCCAGGAACATGGGTTAAGTTAGTCAGAGCCGAACTGCTACCACTGTCTCTCCCTCTCTCGGACACTGAATGAAATGCCAGTGTGGTCATACGGTACTTGTCTGTTCTCCTTCGAGGATGGCTGTGTCAAATGTTTTTATTTAAAAGGAAAAGTTGCCTTTTAATTGATTTCATGTTGATATTACCTAACCCGAATGAAGACTTTTGCTCTGAGAAGGGTGAGTAATTGTTGATATATATCGCTCCCATCGGAGCTCACATACTCTTTAGTCTGATTCGTGTCCACCTAAATGACCTCCGGTCCCCAATCTGTGGGCCTTCTTACGTGTGTGTGTGTGTGTGTGTGTGTGTGTGTGTGCGCGCGTGTGTGTGTGTGTGTGCGTCTGGGCTCATGCATTTTCCATCACAAGCCAACAGGCCCCATCATAGCTCTGGTTCTCATTGTGAGCACTGATGTTGTCAGTAAGTCTCAGTGGATGGTTAGATTGGATGAAGGAGTGTATCATCCCCATGCTGCTGCAGTAGAACGTAAAAGGTTACATGTTCTGTGGTATAAATCTACAAA
This sequence comes from Sardina pilchardus, assembly GCF_963854185.1. NCBI lineage: Eukaryota > Metazoa > Chordata > Actinopteri > Clupeiformes > Clupeidae > Sardina > Sardina pilchardus. Next base: position 41,309,524 of record NC_084995.1, on the reverse strand, counting down.
TGTGATATTTCAAGTAGACAATTAACCATTTCAAGGATTCGTATGTAATCAGCTTCAAAGATACTCTGCATCTTCTGTGCACTGTCTTTGGATAGAAGTGACATTTCAATTACTGTATTTAATCTTAACTGTTGGTGTATATTTGAGAAATTGACTTTCCTACATTGAACCTCAAGTGCATTGAAATGGCTCACATAGCTACATCACGAACTCACTGCAGTAGGTGACACACCTAAGTTGTTTGTTTCTTTGTTTTGTTTTATATGGTTTTGTGCCATGCTTGTTTTTGTTGTTTTGTACATTGTGTTTAATTTTTGTAGATTTTTTTTAATGATTATTGTTGTTGTTATTATTATTATTATTATTATTATTATTATACATTTTTATGCATTGTTGGTGCCATTTCCATTCCCTTCAGGGAACCAAATCACTGACAACATTAATGAGGAAACAAATAGTGCAGTTTGGGGTGGACCGTGTGTTGCTCGTTTGTGCTTAACACGTTGGAAATAACATTTTGTGGCCTGATTTGGTACTTAATTAATATTTACCCTGAAGTCTTTGTTGAATGTTACAGAAAGCTTAATAATTTGAAAATTAAACCACAAAATGTGTGCTCACTTTATTATGTTTTAACACAGAGAAAGCTAGAACAACTTTGTGTTCAAGGGGATATGGACTTAATTATTATTTTTTGTAGTGATGCAACTGGACTTTATTGCCTGCTATCCTCTTAGACTGTCTGGTTTGTGGCCCAAAAAAGTAATTAAAAAAAAAAGAAAGAAAGAAAGAAAGAAAAAACGACCTTTCTTTGTGCCTAAGTTTATCAAAACTCTTGAATAGCAGGAACACGTCGGAAGTTGTGAACATGTTGTAAATATTGGGGATCTAATGACAAACTATTTATTAAAATTTAATGACATTGACCTATTATTCTTGTCTTATTTCCTGTGAATGCATTACTCCTTAAGGCGCTCTCTGCTCATGGTGCTTAGGTAGCTCAAGTATAGGCAAGGATGAGGGTCCTTCTCTTACATGTATAATCTGTTTGTTTGTTTGTGCAAAATGCTGAAGTCAGTTCTCTGTTACAGCCATGCTGTTGGACACTGATGCTGTTGGACACTGTGATGCCATTGTCATGGAGTGTCCAGTGTGGCACTCAGTGAATGATTTTTAAGGAGCTTTAATGAGGACTTCGCACCAGTTTACCAGAATTCATGTGCCATCCTTTGCATCTTATCGACTGTTCTCTGTAAAAATGAAACAATCCATCAGTTAGAAACAAACATCACTTGACGACCAAGTATCAAACTGGAAAGAATTTAATTTTGATTGGCCTACACAAGTCATTTGTTTCAAATCTCCCTTGAGGGCATGATTTCCTGCTGTGGTTACAAAAGGTTTCCGTCTGTACTACTTTCCAAGTCTGTTTGATTAGATAGCGACATCCATGTTGCAATGTCACATTTTGAGGTAACATTACACCTCATAGTGTTGGAGAAAATCGTGAAAGAGAAATATTTTTATTCTGTACTGATGTTGGTTGTTCTGTCTGAGCTGTGAAACCTTTCATAATGACTATTGGATGCAGCACTGAACCCTGACGACTGGTGAGTGGTTTTGTAATTGATTGGACATGCAAAAAAAAAATTGCCCATATTTTTTCATTCAAAATATGAAAAAGGCTGAAGGCCATCAATCACTGAATGTGTGGGCATTGTTGAATGTGAAAGTGTAAATAAAGCAGTTGTAGAGAACACTTGTGTTTTGGAATTGGGTGCTTCCTGCTATCAAAATGGGAGGGACCATGCAAAAAGGACATGTGGAATGATGTGTGCTTTCAAACTAATCTAGAACAGCAAGTGTGATGTATTGTGTATGCGGCCCATAACTGAACCTAGACCCGGGAATCATCACAAAGCACTGCAGCAATATGGGCATTCTTTTCAGACATCTTACCATTGTTCAGCTCTTCCTATGGGGTTTCAAAGGTGAACTGTTTGGTTTCTTGCATGTTTTTCTTTTAGATGGAAAAGTTTTTTTGTTTGTTTGTTTGTTTTTTAAATCATGACGTAGTTACTGAGGCTGACTTCCAGGCTGTGTGTAACAACATGAACTTTGGAAATGTTTGCTGCTGTTGTATGTAGTTGCTGTGGTCTTTGTGTTGTCTTGATTATTTAACATCACAATCCACAATTTTAACAAATCATGACCAAACTAACTGATGGCTGCACAAATATTAAGGGTATAAAAATGTTTTGTGCTGATAATGTTTTGCCAGATGTTGCCTTTGTGGACCTTCTCACCATTAGTGGAGGATCTGTGGTATATGAAGAGCTTCACGGTGAACTCAGTCTCAACTGTTCATCCGACTGCAGCGTTCCCACATGGGAGCTGCAAGACGACATTCTGGCTGAACTTCAGGCTGGTCATCGTAGCAGTCGTTTGACAATCCAAGATGTCACCACAGACGATGGAGGGAAGTATACCTGTAAAGAGCAGTGTGGTGCTAGCACCAAAACGACATCGGTCAAAGTCATAGTCTACTGTAAGTAGCCTGCATCAGATGCTGGAATTGCTGTCTGTTTGGATACAATTGATTGTGAGATACAAATTTGTGCTCATGCTAAATGATGCACATTTCACAACCTGTGTATGAATTGGAGATGAGGATTAACTGAGTTTTTTGAGGAGTCACCACAATGTTCTGTTTTTGTCTGTGGTATATTGTGTGGCTTTCATGATGCTGTTATAAGCCTGTTGTTCCTCCAGCTTTAGGTAAGATGGTCCTCCACAGTACTCCACAGACTCCTCGGTCAGGCCAGCCTTTTACGGTGACCTGTGAGCTAAGGGATTTTTATCCAGAAACTGTTCAGCTTCTTCTATCTCACAATGGTATTGAGGTCAAGAAGCTTGACACTGATGGCACAGTAATGGAAGTAACATCTTCAAATCAACAGAAGACAACAAACACCATTTACAGATGTGAAGCACTAATGGAACTGGAAGGCAAGACCATACGCAACTCTACTGATTTGCTAGTACAACCTGAAGGTAGTGTAATATGTTTATTGACTGTCTCTCCTCATCTAGTTTTGTTTGCTGTGCTGCATGTGCAGGCTTATGCCTTCAAAGTCTCAAGTGAAAGATTTAAGAATATACACTAGTCAAGTTCAGTAGCTGTTTGTCATGTTTCAAGGTTCATGACATCAATGTAAGGCTCATGACCTCAGCACTTAAATACAGACATTCAAACTATAGCCTATTTATGGGTTTTGTTTGTTTGCTTGCTTGTTTGTTCGCTTGCTTTCAGAGCCTAAAACAACATTAGCCACATCTACACAACAAAATATACTTTCAACCTCGCCTTTTAGGCCTTTGACACCAGAGGATGATCTGCAGAATCTAGAAACAAAAATAAGAGGTAGGGGGCACCAGTGTGTTACTAACGAAGACCACAACATGCTCTTGTAGAATTGTATACCCAATATCACATCATCATGATCAACCTGTTAAATGTCAAAATACTGTCATGAATCATCATGATTTAAGGTTTTTGTAACTCAATGTGGTCTTTGAGACATGTACTGTATGGCTGTTTCCATAAAAAAAATCTTTCAACCATACACGGTCACCAAAAGTTTACTAGTTTTATCCAAAATAGCAGTTCATTCAGTGTGCACAAATAGGGGAGAAAATCTTCCATATTTCTTGCAAAATCTCATGCTTTTGTGAACAAATGTCCAAAGGGCTTATCTGAACCTTCTGTTTAATTAATTCTCTCTCATAATTTTACAGAGACTACAACTGATTTTCTCCATGCGCCTACTGAATCAAGCACCGCAGAGGGTCAACACAAAAATCACGTTGCAGCAGGTAGAGGGCGCCAGAGCCAATGACTTTTTCAATGCAACAGCTCCCAACAATTTAATACAGACATTCAAACAACCTCTATCTATGGGATTTGTTTGGGGTTTCTTAGGGACTACCGCAGCTCTCGTCAGAACAGAACAAAATGTACTTTCAACACCGCCTTTTGCGACTCGGGATGATTTACTCTATCCAGTAACAACAGTGACAGGTAGGGGGCGCCAACGTTTTATATTTTTTATATATGTCCTAATTGCTCTAGCGTAATTATACACTCAATCTGATATCAACCTTTAAGATGTCAAAATACTGTCATGATGATCACAGATTTAGAGTTTTTGTAACAAAATGATTTACCATTGATATAAATTCCAATTTCTAACCATAAATATTTGCATATACTCTTAAAAAAAAAAAAAAAAAAAAACTGTAAATCCACAAACAGATAGGCTACTGTAGTTGATGTTCCAAATGTTGAAATGGCATAATTTGAGTCTCTGAAATAAAGACGGGGAGATACTCACTGTGTGCTATAATTTACGAATAATGCTCCTCAATGCAAACAATTGGAGGATTTCATCATCTACAGCACCATTATATTCAGAGAAGAACTGAGAGATATCCAGAGAGATTTCTGTAAGCAAGAGACAGGGCTGAAAAACAATACTGGATGGTTGTGATCATCAGGGCCCCAAGCTGTACTGCATTAGAAACAGACACAAATATCTAATGAAAATCATTACATGGGCTCTGGAAAACTTTTGACACTCCCTTCTCTGGGCCCAAGCTCATTTAAGATGGACCAAGCTGAAGTAGAAAAGTGCCCTGTGGTAGACCAATCAAAATACCTTTTTGAAATCCTGGACTCTGCAACCACTGAGCTTAAGAGGAGGGGGAGCATCCACCTTTCAGTGCATAGTTCGAAAGTCAGCATGATGGTACGGTTTGCACATCCGGAAAAGCACAAACAATACTCAATGACATACAGGTTTCAGAGAAACATATGCTGCCATCCAGACAATGTCTTTTCAGGGAAGGCTTCCCATCTTTCAGGGAGACACTGGAAAACTGCATTCTGCACATACTGTATCTCAGAAACGGCTCCATAGAGGAGTCCAGGTGAATAAATGGCCTGCGTGCCTGCAGGCCAGACCGGTGGCATTTGGTGCATCATGAGAAAACAACAATCCCAGACTGTTGAGCAGCTGAAATCCAGCAAGGATGGGACAATATTTCATTCTCAGAAGTCCCCTAATTTCACAAATGTTTAGAGACTGAATAATGAATAGCATGACCTGAACAATAACATTTCTTTGTTTTGATAATTAATATGTTGTCTTTATATATTCTCAGTTAAAAGTATAGGTTTAAAAAAAATGTTTTTGTCCCAACTTTTTGGACTGCAGCAGTGAATATTATACTGTTACTGTTACAAAGACTGTGCAGTGTGCACATGTAATACTTTTCAGCTGTGCATGATACTTTTGTACTGTGTCCCAATTACATGTTGTTTTCACATGCTTAATCCAAATCAGTTCCTCTAAAATGTTTCTTGTTTTTATCCACTGCATACTCCCTGCAGAGGCGCTGGTCACTGTATCAGAGAGTGAAGAGGTCCAAACAGCAAGCGCCTCTGGTAAGTAGGATAGCGACACCAGACTCGCCACTCCCTCAATTTGTTGAAATGTTAATCTTCCATTATTGTAAGGCATATCTCTTCAACATGCACTTTGTCTATATTGAGCGCTTCTTATGGGTTATGGATTGCATGATATAGTATTGGTTTGTCTTTTTTCATTAGGTTATTGCTTGAATTTATATGATTCATTGTATTGTTTTGATTTGTATGTTACTTTGGACAAAGGTGTTCCAATAACCATAACCATCTGCAGAATCGATTCCAAGTCATCCCATTCTCTTCTTTTCTTACCTTTAGATATTAATGCTCAAGGATCTATAGGAGTCTGTATTTACCTATAACATGTCAAATGTAAGATGGTGTCTGTGTGGTTGTGGCAGGAGACGTTCCACCAAGCGTGGGCCTGTATGCGCTGTCCACCCTGGGTGCCGTGGCCTCCATCGCGTCCATGGGCACTGCTCTGTTCCTGGTCCTGTACAGGAAAAGGAAGAGGCGCCAGGAAAAGACGGAGGGCGAAGAGGAGATGGAGAAAGAGAAGGAGACCCAACAACTCCCAGAGATGAGCCCCTAGTGAGGAGGTGGCCCCAGGAGAACATGGGTCTCTCTGTGGCCTCACATTAGCCAGCCGGCAGGCACAGCCTTGACATCGGCACCATCTGTCTTTTGCTTTTTTTTCTCTCGAGTTAAAACAGCGCTTATCTTCTACTGTTACAATTTTAGTTCCATTACTGGTATGAGATATCAGTGGAGAGTATTTTATTGCCAATAAAAGTTTGTCAATGCAGTCCACAATTCAGTATCATCAAAGTTTGTTGATAGTCAAGCTCCATGGCCAATCAAGTTTTGTAGTTCTTGTTTACAGAGTCAGAGTTGTGTTGGAGTTTTTAAATTCATTTATTTTATTTTATTTTTTGGATGGGACACACTTCATTAATCAGAGTAATTCAAATCAATTCCATAACGTTTATGACGTAGTGCCATGGGTTTGTTTGTTTCCATTCAACTGTGTTCACAAAGATATCAAGCTCTGCCTGCTACAGCACAGTAAGTAAAAGGGACTGAAGTAATCGCTTGGTTTGTATGACACTAATCTTCATAATACTCAAACTTCCTGTTATACAATCCTAAAATTAGCAGATGCTATAAGCTCCTAATCATCAGGGTAATACCGGTTAGGGTTATGTACAGGCCTACATATGTCCTGGTAATTAACTAACATATGCCCATGTTAGCAGAATGAGGCTTGGTTAGGGGTTTTAAAAAACAGACACATGCTTTATAAGCCATAGACTTAATCCAGCTGCCAGTGTAAGTGACACGTTTGCAGTTGAGTACCTTGAGTTGAATTACTGTAGTGCATAACTGACATATGTCAAGATGTCCTTCCATTTCCTGTGGTTAAGCAGTCATGAAGGGTTAAACATCCAGCCAGCATGCTTTGCACAAACACATATGCAAGGATAAAGGGTCAAATGTAGATTAATTTACTAATATACAATCCAGGGGTCTTTGGGCGTGAGCAAAACTATTGCCTAACTTCTAACAACCTCACACACCTGTGCACTTATACACTCTTCTCGTCTCTTCCTCCTTCCTCTCCACTTCCCTGTCTTCCCTCCTCTACTGTACCTCCTCTTCTACCACTTCTATCTCCTCCTTGGCTATACTTAATAGGCACTGCACTCCTATCCTCTAGTGTATTGACGTTGCAGGTGCAGTGTAATTGCTATAGTCTCCTCTGCACTTTATCTAATGTTATTCTATTGCCATAACTATAACGCTGTATAGCGTAAATGTTAAAATATACTCAAATATTAGCTTAAATCAGGGGTGTCAAGCTCATATTAGGCAGTGGGCCATTATCATGACTCATTATCATTGTCATATTATTATCGTGACTCATTACCATGTCATTTCTGCATGGGTATGAGTGTTGTCTGAGGATACACCTTTACTATACCCCACTTATGAGCAAACAAATAACGTACCACTGTCATACTTCCTCTCTTGAAATAATGTACTGCCATGTCAGTTCTTTTGGCCTCTTCCTAAGATGATTTGTGCTAGGTTTAATCAATTTATCATAGAGATTATTACACATTGTTGAAGACTATCTTTTCCCCCCCTAATTTTCCTTTCCTAGCCATCTGGCAGGCCATGTGAAACGTGCTGCCGGCTCGGCTATGGCCCCCAGGCCTTATGTTTGACACCCCTGGCTTAAATGTTATTCTGTTGCAGTAACTGTAGCTCTGTATCTTAAATATTAAAATGCTTAAATGGGTTTGCTTTTGATAAACTACCTCAATCTTTAGTGGTATTAGTTTCATTGAAAAGTATTTGAATCAATATTCAAAGCATTTTATACGTTTAGAAGAAATGTAACAGACTTATCAAAAAAAGAAGATCTGTAAGGTATAGGGCCCAACAGGCACGCACCAGGGCCCACCCATGGTCATATAGCAAGCTGGATATGGTGCAATGCAAATGTTCTTTTAAACCTGCCCTGAGGCCACCAAAGGAAAACACTCATGTGTAATTCTTGTGCATGCAATCTTTTAGAAATTTACATCTCAGAAAATTACATTCAAATGAGTCCACTGCTCAGTCACATTTGAATGTGTGCCATAGTGGCCTTTTTTAAGCTGCCATCTCATAAAATCTATAAACTTAATTAAAATTGACATTAAAATTGGCCACTTGTACACATAACACAAGTAATCAGTGTATCCTCAGCCAATAACCTATCCTATCTAAGGATGACCCATTGTATTTATGAAACGGCAGCTGATGTTTTCCTACAGGGATTCAGAGAATATATTTTGTTTTACGTAATTTGATGGATTTGAAACGGGAAATAATCTTTTTCAGGACGATGACATCCTTGTTCTCAGTGTCCCCGGCGCTGTGAAAAGGGAAGCCGGTGAAGAGGAAGCCTGGCAGATAAAATCAGTACATTCAGCATCGTCGTCCCCAGTCCAATGTATTTACATTCACGATAATAACGCTTGGAGGAACCTTCGAGTGAATCCCTGATGAACCCCATTGTTATTCTGACAGGCATCCCATGTGAAAGGGTATCTTCCTGAACCTCCTGTGAAGGCTCCTTTCCCATGATCTATATGTATATTTCAGTCCTTATTCCACCACCCCCTCCTCAGGCATCCAGGCTTACAGTTTGACCGTTAACCCGGGATGGGTGTGTAGCCCATTTGACAAAAGAGAGGCATCACCTTTAGTGTTCCACTGTTTGTTTTGTTAGCGTTTCCTCCTCCAGAAGTGACAAAAACAAAACAAAACTCCAGTCATGTGGCACAAACTTTCTGATGGCTTCCACACACTGTCCAAAATGACAAATCCAAGTGTTGCACTTTCAACTTACACAACAGGCAGGAAACACTTGTTTTGAAAGGAGATTACTAGAAACACGTGCAGTGACTAAAAAAAACAATCTGTCTGTGAGAACTCCTGTTAAAAAGTGATATGAATGGTGAGTAAGGACAGGTGATGAAATAGGCTACCTTTAATTATTTTTCTATAAGATTCAACTTTATCCACTTGTTGTAGAAAAGAACAGTGTCCCAGAGCAGGTAAGGACATTAAGAAAGGTAATGTAATGGATGAAATCCTGTTGCTTTTAATAAAATCAATTACCATTAGCAAAATGCCGATGAAACAACAAATTGCTGTCTACTTTTGGGTACTGTCAAAGATACTTAAATACCCTTTTTTCAACCGTCTCTGGTACTGTCATCTGTTGCCATGGAGATCTCTTTTACATTGCACAGTAATTGGATGATCATCCTGCATGGATTGTTTTTGTTGCTGTCGATTAATTTTGTTGTCCTTTTCCCTTCATTTTGTTCTATTTATCTGTTTGCGGTCATAGTTAGATCATAAATAATTCACCAGATGATTTTTTGGCAAAACATATTTACTTTAGAAATATAAATTCACAATATGAAACAGATGATGAGGGTCTATCCCACTCATCCAGTTGTGAGAGATAAAAAGAGATTATGTGCCCTTTGTTGAATAATGGATCATCAGCAACACATTGACGTCTTTTCTGCCTTCAGCTGCATCAGCAATTGCACCTCCGCGTTATGCCGCAGTAAGACTGAGAAATCCTCTCATGGGATTATTGATTGTAGTCACTGCACTTGCTTCAACCAGTGTGGATGGGATTTGTTGATGTCATCTTCATTTGACATAGATGTAGCTACAACACCTGCTTCTAGCCCCCTTGGAAAGACATTCATAATGGATGGGTACGCGCAGATCTTCGGTTATGACGTTGTGTGAAATCAAGGTTGGCATGTAAATGTAAAAGGCTACAGAGACAGAATGGCAAGAGGCCTGGGAACTCGCTGTCAAATGGCCCCACTTGATGTGCCAAATTCAAACTGACACATGTTAATGCATTGAAGAATCAATTCATATAAAGGAAATAGTTTATGCATTTGGCAGAATAAAAAAAAAGGTCTGATTACTGTCAAATTTCTCCAATTGAATTTTCTAAATCAATGTATAAATCCCAGTTGGTAGGAAATTAGGTATTTCTGAACACTTTGCTCTGTCATCCAGATGACTTAGCCCATGTCATACTCAAGTGTTGACTTTCTGCATTGGGTCTGCTGTCAGTGTGATGTTTGGCACATGCATCTGCCTTTCAAATAAACGCCATTCAAATAAATTATAGACTATATGCTTTTTGAGAATATACCTTCTCATTTATTCTACACATATTTTGAGTGTGTTCATTTCCATGTGTAAATGTGTAGGCCAGGGCCAAGTTATGTAGACTACAGCAAGTGAGGCCGAGGGCCAACCACAATTGGCTGTTTACCTTGTTCAGTCATCACGTCGCGGGCCAAAATAAATGCTGTGCGGGCCGCCATTTGGGGACCACTGGTGTAGGCCAACTTTGTAGGCCTAGCCTACAGATTGACACGAGTTGACCCATTCAGGTAGCCTTTGGACAATCTACATTTAAATATGTCTTTATTTCTCACAGCACACGCTTGTAACCAAATTTGAATGAGTCTGGCCATGGTTCCTGTTGACACCTAGCCTATCTCATAATCCTTCGAACATGAAGAATTTAGCTACCTCGCATGCCCCATCAATTTGTTAACGCTCAAACAGCCTAAGCGATGGATGGTTGAAAAAGGGTTCTTTGCCTTAGATGGGGTTAAAATAAATAAATGCAAATTAAAAAATCTATAAAATATGTATAAAAATAGGCTAGGCTACATGTGATTTACAAGTGAAATCCAGACCCATCAGCGAAACCTAGGCCTATAGGCTCTACCAAAGATCCTTAAATATTGACAATATTTAGAAAATAGTTATTTTCATAAAATCCTTAATTCTAAACGTTACACCATCCGCCATCGGGTATCCTACGGTGCGTCTAACCAGAGCCAGAGTCTCGGCCAGTCCGGGTGCTCCAAGCCCCCATTCAAGCAAAATCCAGTCCATATTTCCCCTCAACCCCTTGTGGCTTGCTGGCAGGTCTTGTTTACTGGCGCAAAGACAGGAAAGGGGATCCTTGGAGAGACGGGGCATGTCAATCTTCTAACGTAGCTACCTCTAATGTAGGGGGAATATTTTTCGTTTTATTCAGTGTCTATTCTCGGTTAAGTGGAATTGCTGTTTGTAGCATAACCCACTGTGTATTCACCGCCAAGACTTGGTTTACATAGATAAATAATAACAGAATGGCTCACTAACCTCATAGCTCCGACGAGAAGTCAAGCAATTGAGGTGGACGCCTGGCTGAAATCTCAGCACTGAATTGAGCCAACACCACGGGGACGGCCTTTTCTTCGTGCATGTAGAACGCTCGATGGTGGACTTTAGCTGCTGCTACTCTGCTATTTGTCGTACTATTGTTAGGAACTTTACTGTTTATATAAGGGAGTGTAGTACGGTACGTTATGGTCGGACAGCTGCTGCACGCGAAGCGCACTGACCCGTGAATTTACTACGCCACGCTTGCTAGCTAACGTTACATGGGCCAAGTTGTCAGCAGGACCTCAGAAGAACAACTGGCTAGGATTAGTTTACTAGGCACGGACATATAGTTAGCATTGTGTGGCCATTTTTACGATTGCCTGAACCTCCATTTGAATTGTTAAATTCCCCTTGAAACAGGGTGAATTCAAAAGGATTGTTCTTCTGCTGTGACAGAAAAAAAACTTTATTTTGGCCTGTGTGGGTAGCCACCTAGCCAGCTAGCAGCACAGCTAACAGGGTGGACTAGCTTGCTAGCTGTAGCCATTCCTTCTGATCTGATTCGCGGGTGGTTTGCTACAGGCTTGTTACGGATTTTTCTCGAGGAACAAGGATTCCAGAAAACGCAACCGATCTGATGCAACTGACAGCACTGACATTTTTTCACAATGTTGCCTGCATATATTCTCTCACAAATATATGGGTACTTTGAATCCTTAGACTTGTGTAGTTAAAAGCAGCTAGTGAGCGTTAGCTAAACAATCTTTTCAGATCAACGAGTTTAGCTAGCTAGCTGAATGCTAGAGAATTGAACACGTTGGACTTTCTTCTCCGCCCATTTTGGGGGGTGACAGGATTTTTATCAGCCATATGTCGTTGTTTTAATAAACAAGCTGCATTAGACGCTACTCTTTTCGGATTGTCCATTAAATGATCTTCACCGCGCTGGACAGTTGGTACATATCTGCAGGGGTCAGGATGCGGCTTCGGACTTTGATTGTTTTGGTGGCGTCTGTCTGCATTTTATGGAGTTGTCAGTCAACAAATGGAGAAGGTAAGTGTCTGATATAATCACCATGAAGATTACATTTCTTTCTTTCTTTCTTTTTCTTTTATCTCATTTGTGAACTTATTGATGTACCATGTATTATTAAGTTAGTCTATCTGGCCCTACACTGAGATGTTAGTTTTTGCGAAAGGTAGCCTAAAGTTGTGTACATTCTGGTCATGTGGCAACTGATTGCTAGAAGTTGTCATACTGATCCATGGTCCTTTTGCCAAAGTCTCTGTGCTGTTGATTGGTTTTGTCTCAGACGTAATGTTTCGTTTTTCTTTGTACATCTCTAGACCTATCTTCATTACCAAGGAAATGTCACAGTGAGAATAGATATGTGACACAAATTGGTGCATTTTGTGATGAGACTTAAGTTTCGCTTCATCTAAGATTATGCATTTCACCCCAAAGTCATCAATGTTTGCATCCATCTCTGGCAACAAGACCGATTTTTCACTTCTTGCTGAAGGGCTGCATGGACTGTGTCCGATTGCTTCATTCATAGTGATTGAGTGTGTCAATTGAGATTTAATTGAAACACAGCTGATCGAATATTTGGATTTGGTTCCTATTTTAGCTAGCATTTTTGGTATTAAGTTTTTTTGTTTTTTATTTGTGGCAAGGGGTTGTTATTAATTAAGAATATACTACAAACTTGGTTTTCTATTAGCCTGCTCATTAATTTGCAATATGTTTGGGTCTGTATTTCTATTAGAATGTGTACATTTTCTGCTTGGCAGGTGCATCATACTGTCTCCACATACGATTGATATGATTGACATTTTAGACTTTAAATTTTATGTAGTCTCTCTCAATAAACTTTCAATAAAATTTCATTTTTGTCTTGACTTGAGGTCTACTCTTGAATTATGCAAGATAAATAAATATAGCCATGCTTCTGACACACTTGGCCATGTTGCGATCTTAGGGAAACATTGGCTAGTATTCAGTGAAGTTATTATTGCCTTTGGCCTCATCTTTGTGGCAGGATATTGGATCATTATTAGAAAATTACAATGTTTATCCTGCACACATCTCTTGTATGGGTGGAGATGAGGAAGGAACTCGTGTTTGAGCTTGAACTTGAACTAAATTCTTCCTCCTGATGAGATGTTCTCTATTCTTGATATTATTTAACCTGTCAATGCTCAGTTTTGTAGCCACTGACATTAGACATTATCAGACTAAGTCTGTCACCATGAATGCGTGTTTAGTCTTGTGGAGTTGGTCTTCATTAGTTTTACTGAATGCCATTACAATTGTTGAAGGAAACTGTTACACTGATACCCCCCCCTCACTTGCAGATATTAGTTTGCCTTTTTTTGTTCATGGTTTTGCTGAGGCCAGTTTCTCTGCTTTTGGCAGTTATTTTCTAAATGTTTTATTTAGGCTGTCTTCACTATTCAGGGCCCTGGGAGTGGGAGCCCTGCCTATTAAGCCCATGGATACAGCTAGATGTGATACCTTGCAGATCCCTAGTCAACCAGTACAGTAGGGATCAATAGCCCATTATACAGATGCTTAGCCCACTAACACATATGCTTGAGTAAGCACACCACCCTTTTTTTTATTATTAAAACTGTTAGAGGAGCGATTGGGTAATATCATCCAACCAGTCTGTGCGAGATTCAGAGGGCAGATTGAACATAAACAAGTTGTGTAATTGCAAAGCTGGCCCCCTTCTTGTTCCTCTCAGGCCTGTGAGTGAACTGCTGCAGGGAAGAGTGAAACTATTTTGGGGCCTCAGTTTAACCAACCAGCCGACCGTCCCTTATAGAGAGGTCCCCCTGCATCACATCTGTAGTGTTTTGTGAATGTGTTGTGATCTGTGGTCAAAAAGTGCTCCTATTTCCCTGCAGCTGGACTTTTAGTATTCCTATTCAATAGGAACATTTCAGATGTCTTTTCTCATAGTTTTGACTTGGAGTGGAGATTTGAACCACATCAGGTTGATGCCCTTGTTACACTAAATATCCCTATTGAAGAGGTGGGTGGTCAGGAAGGAAATGTCCTTCTGTCTCTGGACCCACGGTTTGCTGCCTTGTGGGAAAATAAATGATCCCCCCAGCACAGTGTCCAACCCCCCTGATTTTGTCAGTCATGTCAGAGGCCCGTCATTTAAACCTGCCCTGTGGCCAATACCTACCTGATTTGCAGTGTGTTCCTATCTACTCTCTGCTGGCAAGAGGAAGCAGCCAAGCCTCTGTCTTCTTGTGGCCTTGTATTGTGTTCTTTTATGACTTGGAACAATTGTGACGCTCGGTTTTCTTGAACAATACAATCCTTTTAAGAGAGGCCATTAAAATGATATTTAGGGACGGCTTAGTGGCTTTGGCATCTTGCTGGGTGAGACCTTGGTCATGTTTTGACTCCTAGGATCGCACCTTAAGCACACTATTTGTTATGAAGTATTGTGGTACACATTGGTGGTAGTTTACAGTTTAACAATAGCCTCTGTGTGTTTTCGAGTGTCCGAGCGCTTGGGTATCTGTGAAGCTGTTATGATTTGCACAGCTGAAGAGGAATTGGAGGAAGTGTTATCATAATATTTGATGTCCTGGTGCACTGAAGGAGGTAACTGATGACCAACTGTCAATCAAGAGGAGGTTCTTTGTTTTCTCAGTTTAATTGGCTGAAGCACTCAGGACACAGTGACGCGTAAGATCATTCAGGTGACCGGGCATTATAAAGCAATATTATGTATGAGGAAATGAGGCAGATGGGGGCAGCTGTTCTACAGGTGAAACACTAAATCATCTTCTCAGTGTCTAGACCACTCCAGCCCTAGATAGCAGGGGCACCTTGCAATCCTGTATTCCCCTCACAAATGTATCCACTGTGGACCTCATTGCTCATAACAGATTGTTTTACATCATTCATCTTTGTCAGATTTCAACTAGACTGCTGAGTGTAGGAAACAGCATGATCTCAATAGCAGCACTGCTTTGCAAGTTATTCTTTGCCTTTCTTTGGTCTCTTAATCCCACTACTGACATAATAATTAATTAAAATAATTAAACCAGTGGAGTTCTGTTTGTTAAAATAAATAAATAAATAAAAAGAACCTGAAAGTCTACACATTGCTATTCAACCTATGCAGTCTATTTTTATAAGAAGTAAAAGCCACAAAACCGTAACACAATTATTATCATACTTATTATGCAGCTTCCTACAAAAATGAGAAGAAACTTCATGTCCCTTTTAATGGATTGATCAAACTTAACTATTTAAACTGTATGATAGTACGGTAGCTTCGTAGGTGCTGTGTTATCTGTGATCTATGATTTGTGTTATGTTACCACTCCGGCCTGTGTTGTTGTTTTTGAGTGTTTGTATTGACCCAACTCTTATTGGCCCATTATTTAAGATGACAATAGCATAACATTTGCCTATCACACCATGTGAACACTTCTTTGTCACATCAAACTTATAAATATAGTATGCCACATCAATGTATACTGCAAGTCAGTTGTCTGATGCTCAATGAGCAAACAATCTTCTTGTTGCCATTCACATGGGCCAATCATCCCCCTGACACAGGAAATGAAATCTCATAAAATACTCTAATTCTGTGTAGTAAACATGTTTTGCAACCTTCTGTCCTCAACAGTGTTTATAATAACATTTCTGGAGGAAATGGCTTACCAATAATACCTCAGTAAACACTTCAAAAGAGTTGTGTAGGTTGTGTAGGTTTTTTCATTTGGTGCCTTTTATTCTAGCCTTATCTTCAAGGCACTCGATAGACGACCAGAGGAGGCATCTAAGTCCAGTACTTTACTTCAGATTTGATTTTTTATTAAAGGTATAGCTTCCTGCACAGGGTTATTATTTCCCCTGAGGCTGGCAGGCTTCATTGGGGTTCATCTTTTTAGCTTTACCTCAACCCTCTCAGGTTGAGGCTCTCAGTGCTTCAGACCTCCGGTGAATGTCACCAAGTAAAACCTATAATTTTACAAATAAAATAAGCGTAATGAAAACCAAGTAAATGTTCAAGGTTGTCCCTGCATCATCTTAAAGCTAGGCTATACAGTTAGCTACAAATGCAGATAATTATTGATAGATCCCTTTTAGCGAGTTCAGCACTAGCCTCAACAGTCAACACGGAGGGGAAAATCTCAGGCCGTTCAATCCGTCCCCCTCATCCCCTTCTATCAAGTGATTTGGTGGAGCTACTTGCTAGGATGAGGTGAAACTGAATTATAGTCTTGTCCTTGTCCAGGTGATTCACATACCAGTTTCTTTCTACAGTCAGGCTTGGCATTCCTCTACTACTTTGTCTTGTGCACTGCAGCCCCAATGCTGCTGATCCAGAGTGTTGGTCACTGTCCCTGTTTAGCGTATTAGATTTTCAATTGGCAATGTGGTGCTAAAAATAATCTTCCTGGCTAAGAGTGTATAGGCCTACTGATGGCAAATATGGCAGCGTGTGTGTGTGTGTGTGTGTGTGTTTCTGTGTGTATGAGAGAGAGAGAGACAGAGTGTGTGACTGCGTGCAAGCGTGCAGAGAGCAACAGAGAGATCTTACGCTCTCGAATACTTGGTTCAGCTTTCCAGTCTCGAACAGTTTTTCCAGGACATGCCCCAAACTCTCAGATCATTCCCTAATCCTCCATAGTGGGGATACCCCTGCTGGAGCTGTAAACACGCAGACTGCTGCAAGGCAGCCATGTGTTTGCACTTGTGTTTGCTAATGTGTGCACTGGATTATGTGTACACGTACGTGTATACATGCACAGACGTGTGTGTGTGTGTGTGTGTGTGTGTGTGTGTGTGTGTGTGTGTGTGTGTGTGTGTGTGTGTGTGTGTGTGTGTGTGTGTGTGTGTGTGTGTGTGTGTGTGTGTGTGTGTGTGTGTACGCTGGCTGCACTGAAGCAGCGGTCTGCTCTCATTGGTGCGGGCACTGAACATGTATCAAAGTTCCACATTATTGGGTCTTCATTCATGTGTGTGATTCATGTTAACCGACGTGGGAACCAGGGACCAAGCACAGCAGGATTCGTCTCCCCTTAAGGGGGAACTGTCCCCTTTTCCTAGTGGGTCATAGAGACACAATGCTTTGTGTTTAATTAGTTGTCATTTTAGCATGGCTGAGTGCTTAAAAACACATATGTCAGTGTCTGAGCGTCGGCTTAGTTATGTGTATTGCTTTGTAATGCACATTTTTAGATGCATTTAAAAAAAAAAAAAAAAAAAAAATGTAAAAGTGACCTTTTGTCTCTTTAGTTGAAGATTTCTCCAGTTGTTTGTAAAGTGATCTTCCTCTCCATGTAAAGTGTCAATAGCCAATGTAAGTAGTGGGGCCTAATATGGAGATCCGGTGTAAAGTCCCCATGCCTCTCTGAAGCTGCAGCGCAGCAGCAGTCTGGTGGTCTGGTGTGGTCCTGTGTGGCTGCCGGCCTGGTGGTCTAGTGTGCTAAGCCCAGGCAGGAATGCCTGAGCGGCAGGAGGGAGGCTTTATTGCCGTCGTTAGGCTCGTTACATCACATGCCAGCCAGCCATCCAGCCAGCCGCTCGCTCAGGGCCAGGCCAGACCAGCAGCCGTCCGCAAGGCAGGGACTCTAGAGGAGCAGTTGATTCCAGGCCAGAGCTGCTTTGGGGTTGTCTATGTGGTGGGGCTATCTGGGGACATAAGTTGCTGCCACCTGTGTGTTTTATATGATTTGTAGCCCAATGAAGCTGTCGTTTGAGCCATGCTATGGTATGGCAGTGTATGGAAAATAGCACAAAATGGACGGGACATGACATGACAACCTAACTTGTAGAGTCGACTACATTTATGTGGCCTCCAAATTAGAAAAATCCAAAATCAGAAGCTTTATAAAGTAGGCACAAACTTCTTTTTGGAATCTTCACAACATTTGAAAAAAAAAAAAAAAAATAGCAATTCACAAGTGTTTGTCCAGTATAAGATATTTAATGACTTAGAGGCAGAGGAAACCAAACAGGAAATTATCTCTTGTGATTAAGTAAAGTGGTCAGTTTACATTAAACATGCCGCAGGTTTTCATGGCATAAGTTTGCATGCTGCAAGTACGTAGACAGGCGGAGCCAGGCTACTTAAAACTGCCTTTGACATCATGTCATCAAGTTTTTATTGCAGCTATGCTATTGCCTGATTGCCCCCCTCATCTCTGCTTAGTCAAATATGGCATATATGTAATTTCATAGAATTTGAATCTGTCTAAATCAGTCAGTTGGATTATTTAGTACTTAATAGTGCTTTCTTTGCATGCTTTCTTTTTCTGATCTGTTTCACAGATTTATATAATACCTCAAAAGAGTCTTTTTTTGCCAAAAAGCGAAGTGCTTTGTTTTATTCATTCATGTACTGTACATTGTCACATGAATTAATTCTGAACCCCCCCCCCTTCTTCCCCCGCACTCCCTCTGCTATCTTCTCTCCCAGTCTGCTCCAGCGTAGACATCCGGAACAACACGACGGACCTGGCGTTACTGGAGAACTGCACGGTGATCGAGGGCCACCTGAAGATCCTCCTCATGTTCAAAACCAAGCCCGAGGACTTCCGCGGCCTCAGCTTCCCCCGCCTCACCATGATCACCGACTACCTGCTGCTCTTCCGCGTCTACGGCCTGGAGAGCCTGAGCGACCTCTTCCCCAACCTGACGGTCATCCGGGGCAACAACCTCTTCTTCAACTACGCGCTGGTGCTGTTCGAGATGCTGCAGCTGAAGGAGATCGGCCTGCACAGCCTGACCAACATCACGCGCGGCGCCGTGCGCGTGGAGAAGAACCCGGACCTGTGCTACCTGGCCACGCTGGACTGGTCCAAGGTGCTGGACACGGTGGAGGACAACTACATCGTGGCGAACAAGAACGAGCGCGA
Source organism: Sardina pilchardus (assembly GCF_963854185.1). Taxonomy (NCBI): domain Eukaryota; kingdom Metazoa; phylum Chordata; class Actinopteri; order Clupeiformes; family Clupeidae; genus Sardina; species Sardina pilchardus. Next base: position 41,290,377 of record NC_084995.1, on the reverse strand, counting down.
GTGTGGCGACGTCTGCCCCGGCACCGTCAAGGGCAAAATCACCTGCCCGCAGACCACCATCAACATGCACTTCAGCGAACGCTGCTGGACCCTACGCCACTGCCAGCGCAGTAAGTAGTACCAACATCCTTTATATCCCTATTTTCCTCTCATTTTATATCTCTTTCTTTCTTTCTTTCTTTCTTTCTTTCTTTCTCTGTTCTCTCTTTGTTTTATGACCGTGGATGGTACTTTTAGAATTCAGAATGTCTCCTCAGTCCACATCATTTTATGTATATTTATTTAGTGGAGATGTGTATATTTTGAGTGCCAAGTGTTAAGATGTCACTGGCGGCTCTGTAAGGGTCCCGAGTATGGTCTGCTCAGAGAATGCAAACCAAGTTTGTGTGTCAGCTGAGCTTGGACCCTGTACCTGAATATGGCATAGTATCAGTGTTTGTATTTGTGGAGGTGTGTGTGTGTGTGTGTACACAAACACACTCCGCCTAGCCTGTGCAACAGGGGTAATCTGTAACTTGATGACACAAACTCTGCATCTGCTGTTTGATAATGACGTCTGTGAACATGTCTAACAAGGTGGCCTAAGGCCTCAATCCTTATGGGTCTCCTTGACGGACACCAGCAGCAGTGGCAGTGGGAGCAGCAGCAGCAGCAGCAGCAGTAGTTTTGGCTCAAGTTTAAACACTCGGAAGAATTTCGCAGATCAATGAGGAGTCTGCCCTCTTACGCAACCTAGCCAGCACACATCATGTAACTGTTCTTTTAACTGTTAGTTTGGCCTCATGTGTCCGCAGTTCGAGGCATGGTCTATACTCACCCACCCACACACACACACACACACACACACACAAGCAAGATAACAAAAAATGTCTTGAGGGTGAGTTTCTTTCTATCGTGGTGAAACTATTAATGCCATCTGGTATTGACGACAGCTGAGAAATTGCATTTCTTTTTTTTTTGTAAGTATATTTTTGGGGCCTTTTTGCCTTTATTCATAGGACAGTGAAGAGTGAGACAGGAAACAAGTGGGGGAGAGAGATAGGGTGAGATCGGGAAATGACCGCAGGTCGGACTCGAACCTGGGTCCCCGTGGGCACTCGGACCCGTTCATGGCATGAGCGCTGTAGCCTGTTGCGCCACTGCGCCACCCAAGAAATTGCAGTTCTGTGTATCCGCTCATTAATGGCGTTTCTCCCAGCATATGATATTTTTCAGCTCAAGGAGGCCAGGGTCAGAATTGACTTCACTTTCTCACCATGTGCAGAAAAGGAAAAGCCCTGTCTCTCACTCACTCACCCACACATATTCGTTGATGATAACAGTAAAGAATTGAAGGTCCTGAGAGAAGATGCTTTGACTGCTACTTTGTCTTGGGGGTGGGGGGTAGTATTCATTTCCTGCTGCCCCAGTAAGCAGTTCCTCTCACATGCTACTGTAGCTCATATCAGTCATGTGAGACTGGACTAGTATTTGATAAGGAAGCAACATTGAAGAGGGGTGTGTGTGTCTGTGTGTGTGAGAGAGAGAGTGAGAGAGAGAGAGAGAGATTGAGAGTGTGTGTGTGAGAGAGAGAGAGTATGTGCGTATGTCTGAGAATATTTGTGAGTTTAATATTTGCTTGGAGCCCTGTTTGGTGAGAGGACAAGTGCTGTAGTCCTGACTGGCTGGCATGTGAAGTAGGGATGGGCAGGGCAGGGTTGGGATGTGCTGCTGGGCCTGCGGTCTGCTGCTGCTGCTGCTGCTGCTGCTGCTGCTGGAGGCTCTGTGGTTTGGACTCCTGGGCCGCCCTCTGCACCGAACGACTTGTCAAGCCACAGAACACACAGACCCATGCTGTGGGTTTATGTGGCGAAAACGACCAGGGTGTCACGTTGGGCCTGATGGTGTCTGGGTAAATTTCACGGTTTATCTTCCAATTTGGTGCACAACACTGCCGGTTCTGTGCTATGAATTGGTATTGTAGAGGTACAGGTGCACTATGGCAACAGCAGCTGAACACTCCACAAGTATCACAGCGACTAACCGAGCGCCTACAGGCCTATTATAGAAAACGTTTGATGGAACAATTTGAAATACATTTTTGTTTATGCACATTTATGACCAGTCAGTGTTCTCGAAGAGTTCCCATAGACAGACAGAAATGCTTCCCTAGGCTTTGTTATTTCTCATCTTACACCGTTTCAACCTGTTTATGAATTAGGGCTAGGTGTTATCAGGATGTAAGATTAATATATGTGTTCAAGTTTTAGTTTTTTGAGCAATGTTATAATTGTCAAATCTCAAAAATAGCATAAGTGTGACTCTGCCGTCATTCAAACACCACCTGCACTTCTGTGGAACTGCATTAAAGTTATGACACCAGAGGACTGCTTCCTCATACACAATTCCAGGCCTCTATAGGTTTGGTAAGTCCCATTATTTAGCCTGTACAGTCTGACTGTTGCTTGGCACATTTCTCGGTGGAGGGTTGCCACACCGATATTGAATCATACTTATGACACCAAACTGCCTCTGTGATGTAGGTTCACATTTTTTTTATTATTTTTCTTCATTAACTACTGTTCAACACAATAAAGGTTCAGATGTTGAAATCCTAAAAATATCTGGTCGATCTAATCTACTACAGTGGCAAGTGTGTCTTCAGCAGTGGTTAATATGCGGAAGGTGCCACAGAGATTCAGCAGGTTGCATTAAAGAGTTGTTGTGCAGTTATTGTCCTGTTTCAGCCAGCATTTGCATCGGCTTGAAACCTGATCCCCCCCTCTGGCTCGATGGTGTGAGAGGCACAGAGAGAGAGCAGCAGAAGCAGCAGCAGCAGCAGCAGCAGCCGCAGCAGCAGCAGCAGTAATCACAGGTTTTCGGGATATGTTTTGTAAACAAAAGCTCCAGGACCCGGTTTTGTTTTATATCAGGACCTTATGAAGGCATTTCCTCTGCCTTTATTCCCTAACGGAAAATGTAGGTCTTCCAAGATCGGCCTCATTAGCCTGTTTTTACTAGTGCTGAAGCTAAACACTAGCACATTGGGCTAGTTCATTAGCTCAACGGGCCTGTGGTGATGCACTTGTTAAGCTGGGCCTATTAGATTAAGCTTAACCTTTTGCAGCTATGCATCACAACATCCACTTACCAACCAGTCAGCTGCTCTTTGATCACTCTTAGTCTTTCTACTTTCTTTCCCTTGAGCAAGAGATCAAGGAGGGAATTGTCTACACCAAATACGAGTAGATTTGCAGTGACATGATTGGTGGTTACACAGATCCTGTATGTGCTAACTATACATTGCATTAGGCCTGGGTGAGACAAAAAAAAAATTTTTCATGTCAATGGTAGAGACCAATTATTTATTTTTAAACATATATTTTTATGAAGTTCACCATCCTAAATTATGAAGATGAGGCCTAGATAATGGCACAATTTTGCATTTGGACAATTGCTTATAACTTCACTAAAGCATAGGGTTGCAGTCACTCACATCAGTGTTTGGAATTGTTTAGCTACTTCATGCATGACCATACAAAGTTTTGTAAAAACTTGTGAAGTCAGTGGCATTATACAGCTCTTGATAAATGAGTAAATTGTGTTTTTTCCAACTGTGTACTTTCCATTTTGTCAAACTTAAAAAAAAAAAAAAATGCTTTGTTGGCAAACTGGCCTGCGATTGCTGTTTTGTTTGTTTTTTTAAAATGATATTTTCTTTGCATTTACATTTGAGTCACAGTCAGTGCGGTATTATGGTACACACACACACACACACACACATTGTTGTATGACGTGGAGGGTGCAACTGAGCGATACAGCTGATGGCCTGAATGATTGGCTGTTGCAGGTCATGTGTTGCAATCGATGGTTTCTGGTCTGACTTGGCGTTTGTTCCTACAAGCAAACCTCACCTTTGTGTTTTTTTTCCCGATGGAAAAACACTGAATGGGCTGCTCAACCTGTGTACAGTATATTGAATGAAAATGTCTTAAGCTTATTGTTATCAACATAAACTTCACTGCAGTCCCGTTTTAAGAGGTTGCTTTATTGCCCAGCCCTACACAGCACCTGAAGTTCCACTCTGATTTTAGGAGGCCTTACAGCCAATCCTTCCTCAGTCCCTTTGCCGTGAACTGTGCGCCGGTTGTTGTGGCCAGGAAAAAGTGTGCGGGCCAGCAGGGGTCCTCTGCACAGTAGCGAGAGGGCCTCTATTGGCCTCGCGACCAAGACAACCTCATGTAGCTCTCCCCCGTGGATCACAGAGTTCAGATAGTATTATTAGTAGTTCTTTTGCGGAAATGTCGTGCTCCGTCTGAAGATTCACAAGTACGCATGAGTGAGCGGAGAGGGAAGAGGGGGGGGGGTGGGGGGGGGGGGGGGCGACCAAGAGATAACGGTGGCCGTCTGGCATCAGGCCGCGTCGGTAAGCGAGACGAGAAGAAAGCCTCGCGGGGCCCTTGTCAGAAGCGTTTGTGAGCATAGAATATGCTGCATCAGCAGCTAAACTCCCTTTCTTTCTTTTTTTTTTATGGTGGGGTGGAAGCGGGGGTGAATTTGCAAGTTTCCATCAGTCACAGTCAGCGCCGTTTTTCATTTCATTTTTTTGGCTCGCTGCGGGACGTGGCGGTGCTCCTTTTCTCCAAGTAGATCTCCGAAGTTTCCACCACGTGTAGAGCTTTTGTGAAAACAGCATCAGCATTGTCCAAACTCCTACTCTGCAGATTGAAAGGGAAGACCACTCTGCTCCTATTATTATTATTATTATTATTATTATTATTATTATTATTATTATTATTCAGTCCGAGCCCTCCAATCCAACTGAGCCCAACTTTCGGAAGAGCATCGTTTTAGACAACAAAAAAAAGCCATGCAGATTGAGCAGGTGAAGGGTCCTGGAGAGTACGTTTGCTGGCGTAGTTTGTGTGAAACAGAGGGAGTGCGCTGCGCATGCATGTTTGTACATGCACGCATATTTTGCGAGCGAGATTGTGTGTTAATGTACAGCCGCGCTGGACTGCATATTGAGTCATGCAGAATGAACTGGGGTAAACCCCTGGCCCACTTTCAAGTCCTTGTTTGGTTGTTTTTTTCGGCGTCGCTCTGAGTCCGTGTGCTCGCCGCTCCGCAGCTCTCAGAGCTCAGCGGTGGGTCCCGGGCTTCTGTGCGAGCCTGCAGCCCAGCCATGAATGAACCGGAGCCTCCCCCAGCGGGTTTGCGCTTTACACACTCGCATTATAAAATGATCTTCATTACCCACTCTCATGGGAGATTAGAAGCGTCAGCTGAAAGGAGGTTTGAGGGAGGGGGTTTGGGGGGGGGGGGGGGGGGGAGGGGGGGTGAAGGGTTGAGAGAGAGCGGCTTGAGTCAGAGTTATTGAATGATGACAGAGAAAGACAGAGAGAGAGAGAGAGAGAGCAAATGAACTGAATGAAAGAAAGGAGAAGACATGAGGGAGACTGGTTGGGGAAAGAGTGGGTAAGAATGTGGGTGTGACCAGTTTCAGGGTGGGCATTTGCAGAGTGAACTTAATCAGGCTACATTGATTTCTCTCATCAGAATTCATCTCTCTGTCTTGTGTCTTTCCCTTGCGTCCACCCCTCCATTCACCCCCCTCCCATTCATTCATCCGTTCATTTGTTTTCATCCCCTGTTTTTTCTTTCTTTTTTTTCTTTTGTTTTTCTCTAGTCGGTTTCATCCAATTAATTCTCTTCAGTGAACGGAACTGGGCCTAACATATGCCATCATCATAAGACCTCACACAACCACAAGCATTCAGCATCAGGAAGGGACTGAGCTCTGGTGTCGAAGCCACATTGTAGACCGTTTAGGAGTCGGGCTCCACAAATAATCAATTGTATTGAGCTATTCGCAAAGGCTGCAATTAGGCTTGCAACTCTGCCCCATTGGTTAATCTTGTCACATCTAGGATTGCTATATTCATGTCACCCTCCTTGTGTGACAAACAGTGAAGCTCACCTAACTGGAGTGCTGTGAGCTTCACTCTCTGTCACACACACACAAGTTAATGCGCAAACACACAAACACATGAGCGTGTTTGTGTGTGACAGACAGTGAAGCTAACCTACCTAAAGTGCTGTGCTTTACATGCATTAGACATGCACACTAATCAGAAGTGCAAGTAAAATTTGAAATGTCTGTCAGAAAAATTGCAATTAGATATTTTTTTCCCAAATCATGCAACTCTAGTTTGGCGCAGGGAAATACTTTTCAGAGATTTAATTAAAAAAAAAAAAGAGAGAGAGAGAGAGAGATATTTTTCAACTTGTGGTTGCGTGCTTGTCAGTCGTGTGTGTTTGTTTGTGTGTGTGTGTGTGTGTGTTTGTGTGTGTTGGACTGTTTTAGCGTCAGATAAGGACCTTTGGGAGGGTTCTTGTTTGAGCTCTTTTGTCAAAGTCCAAATTTAAACCCCCTGGACGTCACACTTGTGGCCTCATCCGGCGCAGACACTCAGGGCCGCCAGCGGCAGAGCTGTTTCAGTGGTTCACACGGCGACACGCAGCCAGGCCCAAGGCTCGCATGTGATCAGTGTATGTTATGTGTGTATGTGTCAGTGTTCTAATGGATGGGGGGGGGGGGTGACCATTGTTTCCTGCTGCTAGGTAACTGGTAGTAACACTGCTCTGTTCACACTGGTTGGGCACGCACAGATCGTTCCCAACGGAAGGATAGGTCACTATTTGAGGACAGGGGGTGGGTGGGGTGGGAAGCAGGAGGTGTGTGTGTGTGTGTGTGTCGGTGTCAGTGGAGGGATGCTTGGCTTTCTGACCCCCTCAGGCCCTCGCATAGCTCCGGCACTAGAGGAAACTCTGCTTCCAATTCAAGCTCAGCGGGAACAATGGCTCCTGCCAAACTTCACAGGACGGCCATCTCCGATTGTTTCCCGGAATTGTGCGACAGCTTCCTTCTCGCGGCTGATGAATGAGCCCTCGGGGAGCGATCCGAGGACCCCCGCGCAGCGACCGCACCTCCTGACATCGAGCCAGCACACTTGCCGAGCCGTGCTCACACCAACCCCACAGCGCCCCCCCCCCCCCCCCAGCACACACACACACATACTCATGCCTCTTCCTCGACAGGAACACTGTCAGATGGAGAAGCGGCCACCGGAGGACTCCAGAAAGAAGCATAAACATGCACAGACGCCCAAACAATGCCAGCGTGCGTCGCCCCCCCTTGCCCCAGCGTTCCGCCACCCTGAACCGGATGCGTTTGTTTTCACACGCTCTTTAAAAGGGACAGCGGACCCCTTATGAACTGGGGAAGTTGGATCATTAGGTCCAGGATGGGCAGTGTTCTCTTGCTCTGTTGCTTTCTCCCCCCCCCCCCCCAGCCATTTTGTTTACACAATCCTTTCCTGCACATTACCATCAATCAATAATGCTTTAACACAATCAGTGCTATCAGTAGTACCATTATCATTGTGTGTTGCACATTGATGCATTGAGTGATTAATAGTGTATAGGTCCGCTTGCTTATCAATTACCATCCAATGGCTTTTTTTGAAAGTGAAATTGCAGTGATAGAAAAATAAATGGCCTGTCTAGCTTCTGTGAAACAGCCAATAATGACCGTGCAGTCTATTTAGCTGGAGTCGAGGTTTGTTTGAACCCCCATCAATGCCAAGTCAATGGTAAAAGCTATGGGTAAAAGCTAGGCACTGTAAGTTGCCCATAGGTAACCCATAGTTTGTTCACTCCACATAGCCTGCTGCGTGCCATATAAAGCACCACTACCAGTGTCTCAGAGATGTCTGTTTGGCGTATCTATCCATTGTGCTGTTAAAGGTGAACTATGCAAGTTTTTTTTTATAGCTTAATTGGCCTCAACTAATCAGCTTCAGAATCATTGGAATGGTTATTTGACTTATTTCGGGTTGAATGACGGCTGTCTGGCTTCCCCCTCGCTAGCACCTCTGAGCGGAAAAACCAGGGGACTGGGTGGACCAATTTGGTATTAAGCAAATTATGGAGCATTTCTGTCCTCAGCCATAGTCTCTGTCCTCCAGTGGCAGTGCTTAGACTGGCTGCCTGGCTGCCTCCGCTGCTGTTGCTGCTGCTATTGCTGCTGGTGCTGGTGCAGCCGTGTTGCTGACTTCATGGCTCTGGCAGACCGGCTCACAGGAGCAGGGAGTGTAAGCTGCTCTCGGCCGCTCGCTGCTCTGTCCCTGCCCTGCCTCTGGAATCCCAGACATGCAAGGCATTCATTAAACCTCAGCAGACAAGCATTTCTTCACTGCCTTAAACTCTGTTGCCCCCCCACCCCCAACACACACACACACACAAACAAACATGCACTCTTTGACGCACACACACGCTCACACTCTCTCTCTCTCTCTCTCTCTCTCTCTCTCTCTCTCTCTCTCTCTCTCTCTCTCTCTCACACACATGGACACTCTGTCCCTCTGTCTTTCAAGCTGTCTCTCTGTCACGCCCAAAACTGTTACACAGAAGTGTAATTCAAACTGTTTGATGGCTACTGAAACAAAAAAAATGAATTCATGGTTCATTCTGAGGAAACGAAGCGACTGTGGCAGGTGGAGTGACTGGATGAGGCGGGGTGGTGTGTGTCAAAGTTCCCTAGTCGGGAGTGCGGAGTGTGAGTGTATGTACGTTTCTTAGGAGGATGTTGCTGCTGTTATCTCTCCTGTGTTCTGTGAGGAATTTGACCCACTGTTGACCCAGAGAGTTTTTGGGGTGTGAACGCCATCAAAGCCTACAGCTCTTACAACAACGAACCTAAACAAAATGCATCCTCATATCCCACTTCAAGCACTAGCTTACTGCTACAGTACTACAGTTACTTTCTCAACAGACACGGTGGTCTTCTGTTTGTACTGTTAAATAGTTTTCAATTTTGTAAAACATTTTAAAATGTGTTTTTTTTTTTTTGTTATGTAATGCCGTCAAAACATTAGTCAGAGAGGGACAAACAGGAAGCGTGCGTGGAGAGAGTGTTTTGAAGGACAGCAGTGGGGAGGTGGGGGACAGAGAGAGCTGTTTATGTTTTTCATAATGGGGAAATTGGGGACTGGGCGTGCGTCACTGGTGCGTCAGGTTGACCCCCACTCATGCGTCAAGTTGACCCTCGCTCATTCTCTCTTCCTTCATGAAGACTAGTGAGCGCTGCGCATCCGCCTCAGAAATGGCAAAAGTGTGTGTGTGTGTGTGCGTGCATTGTGTGATGAAGAATATGGAGAGTAAATTGGATATCCAGTAATTTACGAAGGGTGCGCTTCTACCTTTTTAAAAGGGGAGGGAGTGGTGTGTGTGGGGGGGGGGGGGCGTGGGGGACAATAACAACAACACGATGAGTCACGGCGCTGTTTGTGTTTTGGCTTCATTATGGCTGGCTGGCTGGCTAATGAAAGTGTTTACCGAGGCTGCAGGCACCGGGATCGGCTCGTCCTCGCTCCCTCTGCGTCAGGGGCAGGCCACGTGCTGTTGCCAGGGAAATGAGCAGAGAAGCTCACCCCGGTTAGAGTACTACACGACCCCCCCCCCCCCCCCCCCCTTCCATCCCTACCATCACCCTCAGAACCTCTCCGCAACAGCAATAAAAGTGAATTCTTGTTAGTTGAATCGATCATTAGTAGTTCCTCAAGCTTTGGCCTTGTGTATCATAAGCAAGGTGCTGCAGTGGCCTTGTCAGTCAAGCAAACGCACAATATCATTCAGCAAGGGGTTGGGAAATGAGTGGGTGATAGTTTCATACAGTCAGAATCCTCACTGTGGTGAAGTGGGTTATACCCACTACAAACCCACTACCTCTACACTGCCTAGTATACAAGTCATGGCCTTGTATACTAGGCAGTGTAGAGGTAGTGGGTTTGTAGTTATCCCTCTTTATTGTCATCTCAGTGGCATACTTTATTCATTGCAGCAAACCTCCATTTTTGTCTGCTCTGTATGAGTTTATCTAACATTGTCTGTCAAACTGTTTGTCTGTTGATTTTATAAGCAGAGAGAGTGAACAGCGAGGGCTGTGAAACTGTTCCTAAGTTGAGCGAATTAGTGAAATGATTGACGGAAAACAAAGGATTGAATGAAAACGTTTAATTGAATTTCCACTACGGTGGAAGGTATGAAGGTAAGATGGCAGGATATCCATCCAGTCATGTAAACATGCACACTGAGATGATTTAAGAGGCTATTTTGGAATGCAGAAGCAGTCGTGCCAATACCTATAATAGCAGTAAAAGGGGAACTTGCTTCGGATTCATCAAGTCATAAGAGCACAGGATGACCCAAGTTCAAATCCGACCCGCAGGCACCTCCTGGTTCTCCGGCTCGTTTCCTGCCCCTCTTCACTGTCCAGTCTGAGTACGGGCAGAACCCCTGAAAAGAACACATGAGGGGACACTGTGGTGCAACAGGCTATGTCATGTAGGGCTCCAATTGCCCACGGGGACTCGTGTATCTAATCCAACCTACAGTCATATACCGATCCCACCCCATCTCTCTCTCTCTCTCTCTCTCTCTCTCTCCCTCTCTCTCCCCCTCTCTCTCTTTCTTTCGCTCTCTCTCTCCCCCACTCACTTCCGGACACTTCAATGTCTTATCGAAACAAAGGCAAAAAGCCCCAAAATATATATTTTAAAAAAGAGCACACAAAGAGCAGTCATGCAGTCACTTTGTGCTGTTCACCTGTTCCATTCTTTAAATCATATTGTAATATATATATATATTAGTCCCCAGCCCTAATATCCACATGGCCCACCTCTTTCTACACTTCCTAAGCAGTTCACGTATAGACTTGGCCTCCTCATAGTCAATGCGATGACAAGGTCCTGATGATCAGGTGACGAGGAACTCTGAAGTCATGCACACTTTCTCACCATTACATGCACAAATTCAGCTCCCTCCTTCCCTTGCGTCCCACCCATGAGTTACCTGCATGTGTTCTTCTTACACATTTATTCCTTGGATCTATGACTTTGCACTCCTGACGGCACATGCAGTGAGTTAAGAGGCCGGCTGACGCACATGCTATAAGCAGTGAGCAAAGCGTCTGACCTCTTCCTTCATGTAAAGTAAAGGAAACGCCTGCCTGAAAGTTAGTGCTGTTCGGAATGTACTGAATGTACTAAAGGAGATGAGGTAATCCTTTTGTGGCTAGAGTACATTGACCCTTCCTGTCTGAGACGGAAGTAGCCTGACTGAACGATGCTGTCCCATGTCTGATTCTCTGACATCCCCTCTCAGTGCGTATTTACAAAAAAAAAGAGCGAGATAGAGAGAGAGAGGCAAACTCATCCCGAGGCGGTGTTGAGAAGGAGTGGGAACCAAACAAGCGCTCTGCTGTTCCGAGGTTGTAAACTGTAATCGTTGTTTTTCTAACTCATTTTACAACTTTGTAAAAAAAAAAAAGAAATCATCTTTTGATCATCGGAACGGGGAGAAGAACCATTGGCAGCGGCTCCTGTACTCTCATATGCAACTTGCCAGCTCTCGTTAGTTTTTTTTTTCCCTCTCCTCTCCTCCTTTTATTTATAAGCGACGGCACACTGCCCCGTCACGCGCATGGAATTTAAATTGCCAACCAGCGCTCCACCACATTCCATTTGGCATTCGCAAAAGGTCTTGGAGTTGTGTTATCTTATGAGCGAGGGACTGAACATAGCTTCATAGAGGGGTCTCTCTCGCGCCAGAGCCCGCAAGAGGCACAAATCTTGAAAATGTACGCAGCCAGTTGAGGTATTGAGGATTGTAGGGTTACTCGAAAGACCGCTACTGACCCTCTGGTGTTTTCCTCCCTTTAAATAATGCTTAGATAATAATTCCAAGTTTAGTTTCTGACTTTTTTTTAAACATGAGTTCACATGGGATCAATTCATGGCACCTGGAGGTCAGTTTTTATCCTAAGACACAATAATTCAGATGAATGATCAAATCGATTATGTTGTCTCATCAGGTATTTTCTGCAGGCATTCCATGTTGGGATGACTATGGTTTCCTGTTGTGGGGCTTGTTGGGAGATGAGAGGGTGGTTGTATGGCAGAAAGAATTAATCTCTCTCTAATTGTCCTCCGCTGCACCTTGTTTAGCTTATGCGCCCAGCATTCAAGCACTGTCTTTTGTTACTTCTCTTTTTGATCGCTGTGTGAACTTCTGTATTAAGATGAGAAGGCTCTTGAGTTTTCTGTCTCCATTCTTCCCATTTGGCTTCATGGCATCTTTGCACTTTGCAGCATGTGAATGAGTCACTTCCGCAGAATGAAGACCTTGAAGTAAACCATGGTGCCACAAGAAAGCTGGAAGAAAGCGCAACACGCCACAAAACACACCAACACAAAACACAATAACTTCAAATCACAACACTTTCCCTCCCTCTCTCTCTCTCTCTCTCTCTCTCTCTCTCTCTGATGAATGGCAATCATGCCTGTATTGATGAAAGCCTGTTAGCTTGGGGGACAGGAATGTCATTCACTCGGCGCGGCGGTTTCGCATATAAGCTCATGCATCTCTGACAAATGAGGCTGTATTCACAGGCCAGAGCTGCACTAATTGACCCTGAATGAACCTGAAAGAGCATTTTCACGCTTCTGTACTCGGGAGGCCATTCCGGAGGTCCTGCGGGGTAGGGATGGATACACCACCTGGCCCCTGAAGCAAGTGCACGTTTGAAGGAAAACGCATGTCTCCCACACTTGCACCTCCACCTCCCCTTATCCATTCCAACTTCCCTTCAACCTGCGACCAGCAACACAACAGCCCCACTGGCTGCGGAATGCGAGCTGGCTGGTCAGTGGGTGATCGTGCCCTTAGCGGGGTCATTCGAGGCTGCCAACCTTCAAAAAAAAGAGAGAGCTTGTGGCGAGGGCACAAGCGAGGACGAGTGCGTTTTAACCCACTCCATGAGAAGAGCCCATTGTTGTTTCTGTCCTCGCTCACATGACCCAGGGGCCTGACACCGGTGGGAGAGATGCAGCCCAAACGGCCCCCGTGCTTCCCTCTGCCCCTCGCTCCTCCTCCTCCTCCTCCTCGGTCCCACCCTCACCCTCTCGGCCTCCATCACAGGCCTTGCGCTGTTCCACTGCCACTGATATCATGCATTAGAATGCACCTAGTGTGGCAGATGGCTGATTGTTCTGCAGCTCTTCTGATGGTCTTGTTTACGTTATGATTTAGAACCGTATAGTCTTTTTCTGACCGATATTGCGATTTTATTGGCGGTATACTTTTTGAAAATCAGATTTCGCCTTTTTGGGCCACTTCTGGTTGATGTGCATACAGTACATACTCACTCCAGTTACATGAGTTTCACTGTCTGTCACACAAGGAGAAATGATTAATTGCAAACGGTGCAATTACGTAATTGCATGGACTTGAATAGCAATTTCTAAAAAAAAAACACATGTGAAGGCATGTTGCAAAATCAAGTGTGGAGGCTTTGTGAAGGAAAATGCTCCCAGGCAGTAGCAGGTGTTTTAATTTATTTTTTGTCATGTCATGTCATGTCTTTTTCACAGTCTTAGACCGTCCCTTCCTATGTACCATACACATGTAATCTTGAGAAAATATGCCTTAAAAACTCTCATAAAGTCTTAAGCACTGCATTTCCTTTTTTCCCCATGACCTGTGTTGGGAGTAACCTGTTACAAGTTCAGACTATTAGATTACTGTAGTTTAATTGCTGTACTCAGTTTATCTGTTACCGTTTAAAATAAGCTCCTCCTCATGAATGTGTCTTTACTGGCATTTTTCTGATGCTTTTTAGGGTTAGATCAATGCATTTGAATAAAAACCTGTCCTGCCATCAACTTGTCTGCAGCAGGTTGTTATGAACATTAGTCTAGTTGTTAAGAAAGCAGTAGTGAATTCTACAAGTGTGGCATGAATTCAGGCATAGTCTAAATGTTTTTCCCTCAAGTGGAAATGCTCGGTTATGGTAAAAAATCATCAATAAATTGTTTTGGTCAATATTGACATCATAATTTTTAGCATAGTTAGGCTACTCATTGACTCTTGGGAACATCATGCATGTTGTTTTGTTATTCCTCCTTGGACCCCTTGAAACCAAAGTGTTGACCAAAGGTTCTCTTTCCGTTACCCTGGCTTGAGATGAACTAAGCATTCAACAGCCTGGCTGGCTGAGCACTGATTTGGGGCTTTTGGGAAAAGTACTCCACTGCAGAAGGATGTGCAGGATTTATAACTTATAAGACAAACTGAGGGTATCACTGCAAAATGAGTGCAATCTTATCCCTTTATCTTAATTTGTTGGAATTCATAATTGAAAATAAAACTTGATTAATCCCCAGTCTTGTGTCGTTATGTGAAGGCAATTATAACATTAATTTGAAGTGCCTTTCCAAATTTCCAAACCTAATTATGGTGAAGATGTTGCAGCTGTCCAACCAGCATCCAACAATTGTATGTGGTGTTGAACCAGTAATATGCCAAATGTATTTTTATGTGTTGATTTGCGTCACGTTTACAGTTAATGACAAAAGGGAACCAGTAATATACCCAATGTATTTTGTGTGTGTGTTCATTTGCGTCACGTTTACAGTTGGCAAATAAGAAATGACAACAGTGATTGATTTCTCCAGATTCTAGCGATGTGCAAGGTTGCACAATCTCCTTCCATTTGGAAATAATAGAGAGTAGATCTGGGCTGGATTTATCTCCATACCCGTTTGTGTTTGTGCATGTTGTGTGTATGTGTTTGAGCCTAATTTGGGAGCATGGACAAGATGCCCAGGAAATGCACACACACAAAAATACCCACAAATACAGACACACACACACAGAGCAACAGTGAGGACTGTGGCGTGGTGTGATCAGTATTGGCCATCGCTTACGGCAGCGCATGCTCCTCCAAGGCTTGAGGGGAGGGGAGGGGAGGGGAGGGGAGGGGAGGGGACCTGAGGCAGATTCCCCCGCTCTGTGCCACACTCACTCCGTAGCCTTGTTTCCATATCTGCTGCTGGAATGTAGTGTGCATTCGGGCCCAGCTCGGAGAGGAGGAGGAGCGTCTGTCTGCACACTCTTCGCAGTGGGCTCTGTTGCCTATGCGCGCCATAACTCTTTCTCTTCTTCCTCCCTTTCTCCCCTCCCTCCTTCTAGCTCTCGCTCTGTCTCTCTCACACTCTCTCTCTCTCTCTCTCTCACACACTCTCGGTCTCTGTCTCTCTCTCTAGCTCTCTTACTCTGTCTCTCTCCCACTCTCTCTCTCACACTCTCTGTCTCTGTCTCTCTCTCTAGCTCTCTCGCTCTGTCTCTCTCACACACTCTCTCTCTCACACTCTCGGTCTCTGTCTCTCTCTCTGTAGCGCTGACTCTCACCCTCACCCGATTGGTCTCTTCTTTCCAGCTCTGTGACACACAAAGGGTTAAGGCCGAGCTTCTCCCCTTCAGAGCTGGGAGAGGCCATTGAATGGCTACCTTCTGCAGCCAGCAAACACATTGGTTAAGGTTGAGGGTGGATCAGGGGCTGCCGCTGTGCTCCGGACTGGAGTCTCTCCTCCGGGATCAGGAGTCACATGCGCAAGTGCGCATGAGTGTGGAGTCTATGAGTGTGTGTGTGTGTGTGTGTGTGTGTGTGTGTGTGTGTGTGTGTGTGTGTGTGTGTGTGTGTGTGTGTGTGTGTGTGTGTGTGTGTGTGTGTGTGTGTGTGTGTGTGTGTGTGTGTGTGTGTGTGTGTGTGTGTGTGTGTGTGTGTGTGTGTGTGTGTGTGTGTGTGTGTGTGTGTGTGTGTGTGCGTGTACAGGATTGCCATGTTCTATGCCTCACACCTAAAGCAATATCATGCGCACACACAAGATAAAACATTGCCTTGTTTAGATGTGAGTGTGTGTGTGTGTGTGTGTGTGTGTGTGTGTGTGTGTGTGTGTGTGTGTGTGTGTGTGTGTGTGTGTGTGTGTGTGTGTGTGTGTGTGTGTGTGTGTGTGTGTGTGTGTGTGTGTGTGTGTGTGTGTGTGTGTGTGTGTGTGTGTGTGTGTGCGTGTACAGGATTGCCATGTTCTATGCCTCACACCTAAAGCAATATCATGCGCACACACAAGATAAAACATTGCCTTGTTTAGATGTGAGTGTGTGTGTGTGTGTCTCCATTTTGTTCAGGTGGAATTTCTTCGATCCCTCAATGAGGGGCCCCACCTCCCCCTTTCACCTCTTGCTTGCTTGCATTGCCTGAGGCAGTTACAAACACAAATGCAAGCACACACACACACATACACACACACACACACACACACACACACACACACACACACACACACACACACACACACACACATACACACACACACACACACACACACACACACACACACACAGCCCCATGTAAAGGCAAGTGGGTGGTGAGCTGGCTACAGCCTGTCAGATCAGATGAGGGGACGAACACAGGGAGACGGGGTGTTAGGCTGTGTGGCCTGACCTCACAGCACTACCTCTGAGCTTTTGGGGGAATTACTGGCAATTAACACATGCTCACCCGTTGCACAACGTAGAAAGCACCATCTTTTTTTTTTGCCTTGACACTCCCAATATCCATCAGCAGTGGGAGGCCACCGCAAATTCACCTCCTGTTTTAATGAATGGTCAAGAAGCGCCATAGTGAATTTGAAGAAAATGAACCCGCACAGGAAAAAGTGTAGGAAGTAGCATCTCA
>NC_084995.1:41253759-41268759 GCF_963854185.1 Sardina pilchardus | reverse complement strand
GGCAGTACAGTGTTCATGATGCATGTATTTGTAATATGTATCTCAAATGCAAAATAGTACTTTGTTTTTTTCTCATTAATTTTTTTATTGCCAAAAATATCATCAATAACATGAAATAACATGTTACATCAAAATAGTACTTTGTAATTTGTATTTTTTTATTGGGTTTGAGAAAATGGATGCATGTTTTGTATCAAAAAAACATTGTAGGTGTGTATTTTTGTAGTTTAAAAACACTGGCAAATATTTTGATACCCTCATAAAAGTGCAAAACAATGAAAGTCTTTGACTGATGCTGATTTAGTAATTTTAGAAGACAGATCAGAATGTTTAGATTCAGGAAAATGATCCAGAGCAAGATGAGTAATCCCTCACACCAAGTCACCAACCTTCCCACTCAACCACATGGTTACTTGCTCACCCACACGTAAACGTTTACTTGTTTTTGTTAGACCTTTGTCGTTGGGCAATATTCCTGAGTATAGTTGTTCTGGCAGGTTCTATTTGATATTGGGCAACAATTTTTTCTTGAGAACTTGATTCATCAGTAGGCAAATGACTGTGCTAATCCAATCAAAACACATGAAACCATGAAATGTGGTTGCCTTGCAACATTGTTTACTTAAAGCAACACAATGACTTGATGTCAATATGCCATGATGGTACCCAGTTAGTTAGAAAACAACTGAAAGGGTCATGATCCTACCTGATCAACAACTTTGCACAAGCTCTCTGGGTATGCACTGACCATGTCCGAGACTTCCTTCTCCACATTATGTCAGTGTACCATGAGTTTAAATGCGTTATTTTAAGGTAATAGAACTGTATTGGGTTGCTGTAGGCCCACATTCTGTGGCTCTCAACAGGCGAGGTGGTTAGTTTGTACCACTTAACAAATTCAGTTGTGACTATTTAAGTACACATTTGATGCAGCATTTAGGCTATGAGATGTAACAGGCAGGTCAGCATAGTGTGTGTGTGTGTGTGTGTGTCTGTGTCTGTCTATGCATGTGTGTGTGTGTGTGTGTGTGTGTGTGTGTGTCTGTGTATATGTGGACCACCCAGAGGGCCGTGGCCTCCCAGTGCAGGCCTGTGTCTCTGTGTCCTACTGAGGGAGAGCAGCGCTGGGGGGCAGAGGTCTCCAGGGGAAGGTCGGGTTAGTGGCGCGGCAGGAGGACGTTGCCTCACTGTTTGTTCAAGGGTCAAACAAACCTTGTTTTCACAGTTGATAGGTATTTGTTCCGCTTTGTTGTTTTGCCTTTTTGCCGATTCCATGTTATCGTGTTTGTTTGCTGGAAAGCAGTCCACTGTTGTTATTTGGGGCGGGGGGGTCCTCCAAGCATAACTGATCAAGCGCCTCACATGCTGCATGGCACTTTTGTGTGGCAGGCTGAAACAACCGGACAACCATTTCACACGTCACAGAGACGTGGTGTGTTGTTGTGATGGGGCGCGTTGGCCTTGAGGAGTCATGCGCCGCTCCCGCGGCCAGACGCTCTCCCCCACACCGCAGGTGCAGGTGGCTCATCTAGAGGACAAACAGGGAGAGAGGGGGGGGAGGGAGAGGAGACGAGAGAGAGAGAGAGAGAGAGAGAGAGAAAGGAGTAGGCCGTGAGAAAGGGGAGAGAAAGGCATCCAGCCTCAACAGCAGACGAGTGGGAAGGAGAAAGAGCACTCATCTCCTCCTCCTGTTCTCTCTCTCTCTCTCTCTCTCTCTCTCTCTCTCTCTCCTGCCTGCTCCCCGTGCTGACCCCGCTGGGCAGGCCCGTGGTTGGGACTCCCTCTCCCCCGTGGGCCCAGCTGGCTGGAGTAGAGAGGGAGCTGGGGTGAGAGAGAGAGAGAGAGAGACAACGGAGGGAGGGAGAGAGAGAGGGGAGGGAGGACGAGGCCGCTGGGAGTCCACACTGCAGACACACAAATCACAGAACCGGACACTGGCCAGGACAGACCAGACGGCTCGTGCCTCTGCCTTGGCCCGCTGCTCCCAGCACCAATCGGAGGGCTGCGATCACCAAACCCCAAATACCACTGACTGACCGCCTCTGCCTGACTCCCTCTCTTCCTCGGCCAGTCTCCGGCCCTCCCTCCGCCTGACCTTCCCTCCTCTCCACTCCCCTCGCCCGGCTCAGATGGTGTTGGATAATAAGTGTGTGTGTGTTAGGGTCCCCCCCCCGCCACACACACACACACACACACACACACACACACTTGATATAACTGTCTCTTCATGCTAATTTGGGCTTCACATTTTTTCTCAGCTGCACTTCTACCAACTAGGTTTTTTTGTTAATTAATTTATTTCCATCAGACAAGACTGCAATGTATAACCCTCAGACAAGATGGAAAGTCATTATATTCTCCTGTACTAGCTGTACTCCCATACAGCTGTTCATTCCGACCTCGCCCGCGTCTCCCCCTCCCCCCCCCCCCCCCCTCGTTCTCTCTCCCTGTCACTTTCTTTCTCCGTCTGCCTCTGCTGGTGTGAAAAGAGGTGTCTGGCAGCCTGAGCCAGAAGCATCTCTTCCTTCTCTCACCTCCGCTCTCCTCACAACTGAATGAACTTGGCTGGAAGGCCAGTCTTCCTCACCCCTCCTCCTCTTCCTCCTCATACACCTCTCTCCTCCTCCTCCCCCTCCTCCTCCTCCTCCCTTTCCTAATGTTGTGCAAGTGCTGCACTCCCGTGTCTAAAACGTGAGGCCCCTTAAACTCTGGCATAACAGTGTGTGTTGTGGAAAAGGTGTTGCAGGAACAGGTGTTGCTGGTGCTCACGAGGGCTCAGTGCCGCGCTGCCGCCGCTTCCGCCGCCGCTGCTGCTGCTGGTGCCGTTCCTGCCGCCAAAGCTGCTGCTGCCGGCGCAGACCTCGGCGGCGGAGCCAACTCGCGAGCGTGTCTGTCAATCGCAGACGCCGGTGTCACTCAAAAATGTGCCGTGACGTGTTGTGTCACAGGCAGAGGA
Source organism: Sardina pilchardus (assembly GCF_963854185.1). NCBI lineage: Eukaryota > Metazoa > Chordata > Actinopteri > Clupeiformes > Clupeidae > Sardina > Sardina pilchardus. The sequence goes on along the minus strand of NC_084995.1, from coordinate 41,265,803 downwards.
AGCGGCTCGCACGGAAGGAGCGGAGAGTGGCACGGCGCGGCGCGGCGCGGCGGGGTGTGTGTGTGTGTGTGTGTGTGTGTTCGGGGTTGGGACTGTCGCACGCCTCAGCGGAGAGCTGCTCAAGTGCAAACACAATTGGTGATTAAGTTTCTGTTTACTGCCCGTCTGGGAGAAGAATGTCCCGTTCATCCTTGAGAGCACCCCTTCTCTCGCTCACTCTCACATTCACATGCACACGCACACACACAGGCACACACACACACACACACAGGCACACACACACACACACACACACACACACACACACACTCTCTCTCTCTTTTTTTCCCCCACACCCGGCCTGCAAGGTCATCTCCCCTCCGTCTCCGTCGGCTCGGAGACAGGAACAAACCCCTGGCACCTTTTGCGGTGGGGGCGTCTGCCCTTGACAGAACAATCCATTATTATTGTTGCATTTCGCACACCCTTTGGAGAGGTCGCCAGAAATAGAAACACTCCATTACACTGGAAGTGGACATTGTCTTTGTCTCGGACTTTGTGAAGTTCTGCTGTGTGTGTGTGAGAGAGAGTGAGAGCATCCTTTCCTGACTGTCACGTGTGTATGTTGGTTTACCCGTGTGTGCTTATGTTTCCGTGTGTGTGTGTGTGTGTGTGTGTGTGTGTGTGTGTGTGTGTGTTCCCTATTCTCGATCTCTGTTCTGTCTCCAGTGTGTTTATATGAGTGATTGACACCCTCTCTCTGTTCTGTTCTGTCCTGCAGACTGCGCTGTACTCCCTGTGCGGGCTTGTGTCCAAAGGTGTGTATGGGCCGCAAGACCATCGACTCGATGACCGCCGCCCAGGAGCTGCGCGGCTGCACCGTGCTCAATGGCAGCCTGGTCATCATCATCCGCGGAGGCAGTGAGTACCTCACCACACACACACACACACACACACACACACTTCTACCCTTCTGTCTTTTTTACAGAGAGGTATGTTCAGTGCAAGTCACTTCTGTACATGGTGCTCTTTCACACCCTGTCACACAATTGTCTTGCTGAGTTCACCTTGACAGATGTTCACCTTGACAGATGTCAATGTTTACTTTTAATCTCTTTGAGCCTCGTTATAGTCATGACCAAATTCATTAATTGTTCATTCAAATAATGCTTCGTCTCCTCCTCGAAGAGATATGATGAAATGCAGTTTTCTCATGTGCAGCTGCATACCTTCGGTATGTAACAGAGTAAGGCAGAGTTTGAAAAGAGATTGCGTATTGTTTATTTTACAAATATTCTCAAATTCAAATGACGTGATTTAAAGATGGCCGTGTCCATTTACAAATGAAGATAAGTGAAGTTAAGTCAACTTCTAGACAACAGTGGGCTCCTTGGAGGATGCCTGTTGAAAGCAAAACATTAAGAGCCAGACTGGAAATGCTTATTGAGAAGTCGTAATCCCTCTGGGGGTAATGTGTTCTGGACCGATGAGATGAAACTGGAGCTTTTTGGCCCGTCCCGGAGCAAAACGTCCCGCTCCGTGTCGGAAAGCTCTGTCTCGGGTGCCGATTACGGGCCTTGCACCAAGCTGATGGTGGAAAACACAGCTAAGAGCATCCAAGAGAAAACAGAGGACTATTCTGAAGGCCACGTCTATGAGGCCTGATGAATCCTCGAGAAGCCGACGCTCAAACCTGAGACCGCTGGAGCAGCTTACTCAGGAGAGGTGTGCCAAGACTACCTGCTGATAGATGCAGTGGTCTCATTGCAAGGTCCAGAAAACGCGTGATGGCAGTGATTCCTCTTTTAAAAGTAAAAGAAGTAAATATTCTGTTAATTGAGGAGTCAAAAGCAAAGGCTGATTTGCATCTAACATGGATTGAACAATGATGCATAATCGTTGCTTTTGTCAGTTTAAAGTTATTTCAAAGGAAATGGGAGGTTTCGTTTTTTTGTGGAAAGGCACTATCAAATTTGGCGATGACTTGAAACCTGCAAGCGTATCGGCTGAAGAGGCTTATTCGTGCATGTCCCAGTGGGAGAATCGCTCTGTGCCGTGTTTGTGTGTGAGTGCGTGTATTTTCGTGTGTGATTTTGTATATCTGTGTTCTGTGGAAGTGATCCTCTGTGTGTTTGTGTGCTAATGTGTGCGTGTGTGTGTATGCGTGTCTGTGGCTGATTCTGTGTGTGATGTCTGTATGCCCCACCCTCCCTGTGTTGGCTAACCCCTGTGTCTCTCACTGGTGAGCTCATTTTAATCATAGAAGCGAGGGCTGTGAGCAGTGGCACAGTGAGTAGCTGTGGCTGCCTCTGACAGATTTATAGATGGAAGTGTAGATAGTTGGACTGGGCCACAGACAGCTGGAGCTATTAAAGCCGCCGACGTTTCTGCCACCGTCAAAGGCATTCCAGCTCCTCCACCAACACCTCTTATAGGTTTCCTAGGCATGATATCATCCTCGGCACTGTGGCCAAGCCTGTCTGTCTATCAGTCTGTCTGTATGCCTAAAGGCATTGTGAAAGCACATACTCTCTCTGTCTCTCTCTCTCTCTCTCTCCCTCTCTCTCTCTTTCTCTCTCTCTCTCTCAAACACATACATGCACCCATTCACTCTCTCATATACACATATGCACCCATTCTCTTTTATACTCCTAAATATGCACACACACACACACACACACACACACACACACACACACACACACACACACACACACACACACACACACACACACACACTGAAGCTCAGTGAGTGTACATGGTCACCAACACGTGTGCTGTGTGTGGTCTGGTTAGATAACATCGCTGCTGAGCTGGAGGCCAACCTGGGCCAGCTGGAGGAGATCACGGGCTACCTGATGGTGCGGCGCTCCTACGCGCTCGTCTCGCTCTCCTTCCTCCGCAAGCTGCGCATCATCCACGGGGACACGCAGGAGTCCGGGTGAGCTCACGTCCCAGTCCTGGACCTCTCCACCTCACCTGCGCCCCAACCCCACTGTACAGCACCTGTTTAGTGTGTCCGAAACAACCTTTTGTTAACACGAGGACTAATGCACTCTAAATCCCCATGAGTGAAATACAGAGTTCTATTGGAAAAGTTACATATGCCATGTTATCTTCTTATTCTTGAAACATTCTTAGTCCTTCTATAGTAGGAATCATCACATCATCACATGGAGTATCACATTTTTATTATGCATCAGGGGTATTTGATTTAGACAGACACAGTGTTTTATAGTGCTTGCACTCACAGCAACAAATTAACCACTATATAGACAGCAAAAATGCACCTATTCATAATATATGCAGTAACTTGTGTACAATACGCGTACACAATCGGTTTCTGAATCGTACGCCAATTCCCTCGTTCTTCCAGGAACTACTCTTTCTACGCACTGGACAACCAGAACTTGCGTCAGCTGTGGGACTGGAGCAAGCACAACCTGACCATCGCGAGCGGCCGCATGTTCTTCCACTACAACTCCAAGCTGTGCATGTCCGAGATCCGCAAGATGGAGGAGGTGACGGGGACCAAGAAGCGCCACGCCAAGAACGACATCGCCACCAGGACCAACGGAGACCAGGCCTCATGTGAGATCCCTGGCCTTCCACAGTAGCGCTCCTTAAGCCTCACCGCTAATGCTCTCCATAGAAGGCAGTTTAGGAGGCCAGGAGTCTGCCTTAGTTCTTTTGCGCCGTAGCTGTTAAAAGTTTGATCTTATAAACCCACAGAGCCCCTAACAGGCCTTCCTTTTATTGTTATTATTCCATTTTGTGTTTCACATGTGCACCACAAAGGTTTTGACCCATGCTCCTGTAGGAGTTCCCTGGATTTGCAAAATGGCAATGGCCCACAGCCCTGCATTGCCTTCAGGAGGAAAACGTGTATGGTTTAGATGGATGGATTTAGCATTTACATGCATTTTAGGTTAAATTACTTACTGTTAAACCATAAAAATAATCACAGTGGCATAAAAAAATCCTAATGGCATAAAATGATTTTAAAAAAAAAGTAGTGGGGAATATTACCACTAATTGCTGCAACAAGGAATGACAACTATACACTATATATTCTTATGTTCAGTCAGAAAGTGATTTGGTGATCTGGAGTAGGTTGCCCTGGCCTCCCCTCTTTTCACACCTGTCTCCTCCCCTCCTTCCTTGTGCCTCTCAGGTGAGAATGCCGAGCTCAAGTTCACCGTCATCCGCACCATGTCTGACAAGATCCTCCTCAAGTGGGAGTCCTTCTGGCCCACAGACTTCCGAGACCTGCTGGGCTTCATGGTGCTCTACAAAGAGGCGTAGGTGTCCCCGGCCGCCACCAGAACACCCCACGCACACTACAGTGCCTATAGAAAGTCATCATACCCTTTTGAAATAGTTACTTTTTTTGTCTTACAGCCTGAAATCAAAACCCATTTTTAAAAATATATTTTCCAGTTTTATTAACAAATTTAGCTGTACAACATCAAAATAATGAAAAAAAAGTAAACAGTTCTGAAAATTAATAAAAAATGAAAAACTAGAATAACAGGGTTGGAAAAGTCATCATACCCCTGACTTAATACTTTGTAAAGCTTCCTTTTGCTTTCATTACAGCCATCAATCTGTTTGGATATGTCTCTATTATAGCTTTGCACACCTAGATAGGGGAATATTTGCCCAATTTTCCGTACAGAAATGTTAAAATTTAGTCAAATTCTATAGGGAATGGCGATGGACTGCTCTCTTCAAGTCAATCCACATATTTTCTATAGGATTTAAGTCAGGGCTCTGACTTTGCCACTCAAGGATATTCACCATCCTATCCTTAAGCCACTGCTTTGTTCTTTTGGCAGTATGTTTAGGATTATTGTCGTGTTGGAAGGCGAATGACCTCCCCATCCTCAGCTGTCTAGGAGAGGGACGCAGGTTTTCCTTAAGAATGTGGGTGTACTTGGCAGCATCCATTTTCCCTTCTATCCTGACCAATTGCCCAGTTCCCGCTGAAAAGAAACATCCCCACAACATAATGTTGCCCCCACCATGCTTCACACTAGGTATGGTGTGTTTTGGGTGGTGTACTGTGTTGGTTTTCGCCAAACATTGCGCTTGGAGTTCAGTGCAAAAACACATCTGGAATATTCTGCTACCATGTGGAAAAAGCTTATATGGTCAGATGAGACTAAGATCGAACTTTTTGGAGACTAAGATTGAAGTTTTTGGACTGAGCTCCAGGCGCTAACCAAACACAGTATACACACCCAAACACACCCAAAACACACCATACCTACTTTGAAGCATGGTGGGGGCAACATTATGTTTTTGGGATGTTTCTCTTCAGCGGGGACTGGGCAATTGGTCAGGATAGAAGGGAAAACGGATGCTGCCAAGTACACCAAAATTCTTGAGGAAAACCTGCGTCCCTCTCCTAAACAGCTGAGGATGGGGAGGTCATTCGCCTTCCAACACGACAAAAATCCTAAACATACTGCCAAAAGAACAAAGCAGTGGCTTAAGGATAGGATGGTGAATATCCTTGAGTGGCAAAGTCAGAGCCCTGACTTAAATCCTATAGAAAATATGTGGATTGACTTGAAGAGAGCAGTCCATCGCCATTCCCTACAGAATTTGACTAAATTTTAACAATTCTGCACGGAAAATTGGGCAAATATTCCCCTGTCTAGGTGTGCAAAGCTATAATAGAGACATATCCAAACAGATTGATGGCTGTAATGAAAGCAAAAGGAAGCTTGACAAAGTATTAAGTCAGGGGTATGATGACTTTTCCAACCCTGTTATTCTAGTTTTTCATTTTTTTATTAATTTTCAGAACTGTTTACTTTTTTTACATTATTTTGATGTTGTACAGCTACATTTGTAAATAAAACTGGAAACGATTTTTTTTAAAATGGGTTTTGATTTCAAGCTGTAAGACAAAAAAAGTAACTATTTCAAAAGGGTATGATAACTTTCTATAGGCACTGTATGCTCTGAAAGATTAGCTTCCTTTACTCATAGAATGTCTTCTTGGGAATAGTGTGTATGCCCTTGTGACAAACAGGTGTTTCGTTGTTTGAGAAAGTGTCTACATGATGTTTTGTGCTCATTTCAAAACTGAAAATAAGCAGAGGTCTCACCGGCTTTCACAAATACAATGATCTAAAGTTGATACCCATCTTAGTCATGCTCCTGCAAATGTGCGTGTAGCTGCAAAAATCTATTGCCACACAAATGCCACACGTGTACTGTCAGAACTTGCTATCTGAAGATCTCTCGCACTGCACAACACTAGTGAGCCACAATAGCACCAGACATAACTTTCAGCTCTGTAAATTAGTCAGTCACAGGCCTTGCATGGTGTTGACTGCTGCTTGCTATCCTCCCACCCCACCACCCCCCCACGCCATGTTCAACAGGCCTTACGCCAACGTGACTGAGTTCGACGGGCAGGATGCCTGCGGCTCCAACAGCTGGGTGATTGCCGACCTGGAGCCACCAACACGTGGCACGGATGGCAAGGATCATGCCGACCCCGGCCACCTCATCACCATGCTGAAGCCCTGGACGCAGTACGCCATCATGGTCAAGACCCAGCTGTCTGGCTCCGACGACCACGAGGTCAACGGTGCCAAGAGCAAGATCATCTATGTTCGCACCAACGCCACCAGTAAGTGTGTTATTCCTCTCTGACTTGGACTCTGCAGAGATAATCCATAGTGTATAGCTTGTGTGTGTGTGTGTCTGTACCCCCCTATAAATACACCTTTCGGATACTTTCATATTACACACCAAGAATAGTGTGTTCACCTCCTGTCGGTTCCTCATGTAGAAGAGAACATTCGAGAGGATGCTGTTTACTGTTGCTGTGCCACTACTTGTCTGTGTAGTGCTTCCTTTGAACGTGTCTGATCCTATTGACAACGCGAATTTACAGCAAGTGAAAATGGCTCCGAAAATGGCGCCATTTTATCCAAACTTGATCGTGATAAACTGAGTTGTAAATACACTTGTGTAGAGGAATGCATTTGTTTTGTTTTGTCATTTTGGATGTGCTCAGCGGCTGTCCCCTTCGGTTGCTGGTTGCATGTTTACCTCCCCTGTATGCTCAGGCTGCTCGCTGTGTGTCTGCGGCCAACCACAGGAAGTGCCTGACCCGAGTGGGGAGAATCAGGTCAGCGGTTTGGTGAAATAGGTTGCCAGCCCACGGTCCCGCGCCATATCGCTCCTCCATAGGAACAGCTTGTGCCGTCGGCCGTACTCGAGACTGTGTGTGTGTGTGTGTGTGTGTGTGTGTGTGTGTGTGTGTGTGTGTGTGTGTGTGTGTGTGTGTGTGTGTGTGTGTGTGTGTGTGTGTGTGTGTGTGTGTGTGTGTGTGTGTGTGTGTGTGTGTGTGTGTGTGTGTGTGTGTGTGTGTGTGTGTGTGTGTGTGCGCGCAGTGCGCAGTGCTGGATTTTGTTACTTGTTTGCACGCGTGTGGGTGTGTGTTGCTTCGGTTTCTGTAATACCAGGTGTCTGCTCGTCTGTCTTCTTTGTGAACTTGTTTTGTCTATGACTTCTGATAACTGGCACAGCCTTGCCATACTGTGTGTGTGTGTGTTTGTGTGTGTGTCTCAGTCTCCTAGAAGCATTCTTCTGGCAGTTGGGGAAACAGTGTGCCAAAACCGTGGAACCCATAAGGGCCCTCATAGGCCTCCTCTCATGCCCGCCGGTGGTTCCGTGTGGCTGGGCAGGGCAGGACAGGGCCGGGCAGGCGGGGGAGGAGCGGGGGTGGCAGGGCGGCGGGTTAGTCAGAGTTTCACGGGTTCACGGACAGGTGGCAGCTGCCTGTCTGGGGCAGAGCAGAGCAGAGCACTCCTCGCGTGGCCCCCAGTGCGACGCCTCGTCATCCGGCACGGCACGACACGACACAGCGCAGCGCTCAGCAATGCTGACCGACCCGTCCGGCCGCTCCGCTGTCAGCGCCTCCTGCCCATCGCTTTAATTACAGGGGACTTGATGGTTGACTCATTTGAACTCTGCGCTGATGGTTTCTGTCTTTCTTTCTTTCTTTCTGTGCGTGTGTGTGTGTGTGTGTGTGTCTGTGTGTGTGTGCCGCTCCAGAGCCCTCTGTACCGCTGGACCCCATCTCCTCGTCTAACTCGTCGTCTCAGATCATCCTGAAGTGGAAGCCCCCGAACGACCCCAACGGCAACATCACCCACTACCTGGTGTACTGCCAGCAGCTGGCCGAGGCCAGCGAGCTCTACAAGTTTGACTACTGCCAGCAAGGTGAGGCCGCCACCACCACCACCAGAATCACCACCAGAATCACCACCACCACCAGAATCACCACCAGCAGCACTGCTCAGTACCTCTGGCCCCCACCTACCAGACACACACACACACACACACACACAGGCATACATGCTAGACATACATACACACTGTGTTACACAGAGACCCACAACGCTTTAACACACTCAGACGCAGGTGGTAGTAGAGCTCCCCCTAGATGATTCAATGCTCCCCTGTATTAAAATAGTGTGTGTGTGTGAGAGTGTGTGTGTGTGTGTGTGTGTGTGTTATTGAGGGTAGGATCACATTTCTATGTGTGGGAATGGCTCCCTGGTGGAAGGCAGTGGGCCCATATTCTTGAAGTCTGGCCGAGGCCACAGGTTCCTCCTCTCTCTAGAAAGCACAAGTCCCGTGCAGTAGTGTAGTGTGGGCCTACGGGGGAGGGAAGCGTCCACTGGGACACTACATTCAGGTGTCTCACTCGCTGGCTAGCTGTTTCCCTGGAAAAGCAGCTGACTGATCTCTCTCTCTCTCTCTCTCTTGTCTCCTGTGCACGTTTGTCTGTCCGTCCATTTCTCTCTGTGTGTCCGTGTCCACCTCCACCTCCGCCTCCACAGGTATGAAGGTGCCGTCGCGCGTGCCCACGCAGGTGGACAGCGAGGAGGAGCAGAAGTGGAACCAGACGGAGGAGCAGGGCCAGACCGGCCGCTGCTGCGCCTGCCCCAAGACCGAGAAGCAGCTCAAGAAGGAGGCCGAGGAGTCCGAGTACCGCAAGACCTTCGAGAACTACCTCCACAACGAAGTCTTCACCGTCAGGTGAGGAAGACCGTGGCCACCGATGCTGTCTCTCTCTCTCACACACACAGACATACTCTTACTCTCTCTAGTCTCTCTATTACTCTGGTTTTGTCTCTCTCAGTTCAATTGAGAAAAATGACTTCAACTGAAGTGACATGACGCATGTGACATATATGTTACGCAATCTCTCTCTACCTCTGTAATTTACACGCAGGTAGACACACACACTGCCACCATTCACAACATGCGATTAAGTCCTCAATTGCCTTCGAGCAGTATAGGCGAGGTGTGGTATTTAAATAATGAGTATTTCTCAATGTCATTGAGAGTTCCCAGACTGTAGACTGTGTAGGCCAGCTTGTTATTGGCACAGTGTGTCAGCTCCGCAGGTTCAAGGTCCTCCCGGGCCAGCCTTGGCATTCGGCTTGACGTGTTTGCAGCCTTGAGAGTTGTGTTTTTCTCGAGAGTTGTGTTTTTCTCGCTTGTGCCATGTCTGTGGCCTTCAGCGGCCCTCTCAGGACCAGGTGGTGTGGGTAACGCCAGCCTCCCACTGTCATCAGAACCCCATCACGCACAAAAACACTCCCCCCCCCCCCCCCCCCCCCCTCTACACACACACACACACACACACACACACACACACACACACACACACAGTTTCCCTCATCTACTGTGCCCGTCAGAGCAGCCCTGGGGTTCAGTCTGCCATCTTAGACATGAAGGAGGGCACGCTCGGACACAACTAGGCCGGACTGAAATAGCTTCACTCCTCACCGTCCACAGCGGCTCCTCTGGCAACGAGGCTGCAGAGTTGAAATGCAGCTAGGCTTTAACGTGGGGGTCACCCATGACATTCAGCTGAAAAAGAACTGCGTGGGAATCCGAAATTCTCCAGGTTGATTTATTTTGCGCTGTAGACGTCCTGTTCTATTTCTTTTTTTTTTTTTTTTTTAATATTTTTTTGGCTTTTATGCCTTTAATGATAGGACAGTTGAGAGAGACAGGAAGTGAGTGGGAGAGAGCGTTGGGGTGGGATCCGGAAAGGACCACGGGGCGGGAATCGAACCCGGGTCGCCGGCGTGCGGTGCAGGTGCCCCAGCCAGTTGCGCCACGGCTGGGGCCAACGTTCTGTTCTATTTCATCCGAATATACTGTATAATGATGTATCCCCAGACAAAAAAAAAAAAGGGCCGAGAAATTCTCTTGGCTGAGGTTGGAGGAGAGCACACAGAAGTTGTGTAAAGTGTCCGTGGTGGTGATGTCCGTGGTGACCTTATTTTGGCTCGAAGAAGCCTCATGCTGTCTTGGAAATGTGTTGGCAGTCACCCCAAAACGCTTACTATGTTTTGCATCCCTCTGACAAACTTGAGCTGCAAAAAAACACTACCCACGTCTCGGCCCTGTTGTATGTAATGGAAAGGTCAGCGCGAGGGCCAGGGGCGGATTCCAGGCGCGTGGGTCAGTGCTTCGCCCAGATAAGGTAACTCGGAAGAAGTGGCGACCGTCCTAATAGGAGAGCCATACAGCATGTGTTCATTCTCTAGCAAAACAAAGCTGTGTGGAGGCGGTTCAGGGCGGTTCACTTCCCACTCCCGAGTTAGTCACTAAACAACTTGCCTGAATATACCCAGACCTTCATTCGTGCCTTTTGAACCACGTTTGCAAGTACCCCTACCTTGGGGTACTTGTACTTGTGATAGTCTTGTGCGCATGTGGTGGTCACATAGTGTGCTCATTCTGCCACCTAGTGGTGAAATCTAAACTGTGTCCAGTGTGTGTGTGTGTGTGTGTGTGTGTGTGTGAGTGTGTTTGTGTGTGTGATGGAACTCGTTCACCAATTTAGATATCAGTGTAAGTTAATAACTCTGGTACTCTTATAAAATAGGAAGTATTTTAGAAAGCTCTGAATATTTTTCTAATGCTGAAGGAGACTTCCTTCTCACTTCTCTTCTATCTCATACTGACATCTGTCTTCCATTGTCAGCGCTCTCTGGGCGTCAGACTTTCTTTGATTCTAGTCATCTTCTCCATTCCCTATCTATGACACTTCACATTAAATTAATTAATTGCACATCGTTGGTGATGGGAGAAAAACATTTGTTTAAGCTCCTCCCTTCACTTTCCTGCTCTGTCTTCTATGGTCTACTTCACATTTCTATATGTATTGTTATTCTACCTCTTCTTTCCTATGATTCATTTCACCCAGAGCGAGAGAGAGAGTGTGTTTTACTGATTGAAGAAGAACTGTACCACTGGGGAAATGTATTTTGTTTAGTAAACTGTTGTTTACTTATTTATTTATATGTGTGTGTGTGTGTGTGTGTGTGTGTGTGTGTGTGTGTGTGTGTGTGTGTGTTGTCCTCCCTGTCCCCGTCGTCAGGCCCTCTCCCAGTCGCTCGCGGCGCTCCCTGGGCAGCGTGGCCAACCGCACGCTGATCGTGACCACCCCGTCCGCCGCCGCGCCCAGCCCCCCCGCGCCCACGCTCAGCCCCGAGGAGAAGGAGGCGGAGGCCAACAAGCTGGAGCTCAAGGTGCTCGCCAAGGAGTCCACCGTCATCTCCAACCTGCGCCACTTCACCAGCTACCAGATCGAGATCCACGCCTGCAACCACGACACCGACCCCTCGCGCTGCAGCATGGCCGCCTACGTCAGCGCCCGCACCATGCCCGAGGGTACGACCCGTCCCGCCCGGGCACCTGCCCGCTCATGCGCACATTTGCAGTCAAATGAATCTAGCCGCGTGAATGTTATCCATAGAGCCTCAGGGCGTAGGATGCCATGAACAGTGCTCAGGAAGGTAGCGTTTGATAGCTGGCGTAGCAATTGATCGAGGAAAACCATATGCTTGCCTGGTCATTGTTGTTTGCTACCGAGTAAAAAAATATTGTTATCCATTCTCAAGTCACATGGCCCAGCCCCACTCAAGAGCTCTCACTCGTAGGCACATGCACTCTCTTAGTTCTCTCTCACTTGTTGCCCTCAAACAAGCAAGCACACATTCCCTCAAGTC
>NC_084995.1:41146259-41248759 GCF_963854185.1 Sardina pilchardus | reverse complement strand
TAACCCCAAGTTGCTCTGGAGACAATGTAATCCCTTGTAATATAGTTGCCATATACAGTTATTTTTTTCAGGTTTTTCAGGGGCGGGGGGGGTCTATGTGGTCAGTGGTCTAATGAACCTTTTTTTCCCCCTATATAAAGCGCACAATTCTCATAGGAGCAGGAGGATTTCTTATATGTTTTTATTTTTAAAGGCCAGCTATTTCATGGATCCAGGATATTATGCAATGTAAATGGAAAATGTAAAAAGCATGAAAAAAAAATTATTGACAAGTATTATGGTTGGTTTCACCAGTAAATGAATAAGACTTTTGTCATAAGTGAACTCATCCCTATACATCCTCTGCCTCCTGTGCTCCCACAGACACAGCCTGATGCAGATGTGCTGGCACTACAACCCCAAGATGCGGCCCCCCTTCCAGGAGATCATCGATATGCTCCGGGAGGACCTGCACCCCTCCTTCCAGGAGATGTCCTTCTACTACAGCGAGGAGAACAAGCCCCCGGAGACGGAGGACTTCGACATGGACCTGGAGAACATGGAGAGCATCCCGCTGGACCCGTCGTCCTACTCGCAGCGCGAGGCCAGCCTGACCGGCGACGAGGGCTCGTCGGTGGGCCTGCGGGGCAGCTACGAGGAGCACGTGCCCTACACGCACATGAACGGCGGCAAAAAGAACGGACGCATTTTATCCCTGCCGCGCTCTAGCCCCTCCTGATATTGCCCTCTCGCTCCTGACAACCCCACCCCCATACCCATCCCACAGACGCCCTAAATCACAGAAACACACAGCTATATATATTACCTTTTTTTTTTGGGTTCGTCGTTTTATAGATTTCACTTTTATCACGCTCTACAGTGGCCCTTCAGAAAACGAATCAAATGATCTCAGGACTTTTTTTTTCTTCTTCTATCCTCTCTGCTGCCACAGTCTGACGAAGCAGGGTGAGCTGGTCCTCTTTTGTATTTGAGCTCAAAATGGACGTTTCTGCTTCTCACCTGACTTCAGATTTTTTTTTTTTTAACAAAAATAAATATTGCCAAGTTTCCAGGACTGGTCAAATGGAACAAACTGTGAAATTAACCTCATTAAAAAACCAAAAAGGCTGCTTAACTACACCACCTTAAACAGACTGTCCTCAATGGGCCCCTTACACACACACACACTCACATACTCATACATAAACACACACAATCCAACCCCCTCCCGTGCTGGATTTTCTCCAGGAGCTGAAGTGGCCTTATCGTCTTTGTGGCCTATGAACATACAGTAGAGGTGTGTGTGCGTGCGTGGCTGTGTGCGTGCGTGCGTGCGTGCGTGTGTGTGTGTGTGTGTGTGCGTGTGTGTGTGTGTGTGTGTCTTGCTTTCTGTCTCCGAAGTGTCAGTGGCAAACAACCATAAGCTTTTGGGAACTGTGGGATTATGGTCCTGCTCCACCCATCCACGAACAAAACTCTTCCCAGGGGGAGCAGTGCGGATGAGGTGTGTGTGCTGGGAACCCTCCCCACTGGCTTTTTTTTCCTCCAGTATTCCAAACCTTAACAGAGAATGAACAGTCTTTTTTTTTTCTTTGGGACATTACTTTTTAATTTATTTACTTTTTTCTTTCAGTTTTTTTCTCCTCTTGTGTTCTTACATTACAGCTGAAGGATATTTAAACTGTTTTCAGAACATTTGACAGGGGTTCCTCAGATTGACCAATAGTTGCTGCTTTGATATATTTTAGTGGGGATAGAAATGAAAAGTATATATAAATATATTATTGATGTTTTTTGTACATAGTTGATATGTTGTCATTCAGAAAAAAGAGGTTATTGCCGTTTGTAGAGATGTTTTTACATGTTTGTCTCTAATCTTTATTTTTTCTAATCCAAAAAAATCCTACTAATCATCCTCTGGATATCTGATCTGCCAATCGCACCGATTGCTCGTTTTTGTTTTTGTCGTTTTTTGTTTTTGTTTTTGTTTTTTTCTATCAGACACAGGAGGAGTATTTTAGATGCCTTTGGCTTCAGATGTCAGCCCTGAATTTCAAGATCATTTGAAATACTGCTGTAAATAAAAAAGGAAAGCAGTGAGGTGCATTCAAGAAGAGTTCCTGGGCATGGTTGTCATTTCTTGCGTGGTCAGAGCACTCAGTTGATTGTGGTTCGCTCTTTGTTTGCTTGTCCGTTTGTTGGTGTAACTGTCGAAAAAGAAAATGTTCTATATGTCCACACAAGTATCCCAAAAGACACTACATTCACAGAAACCAGAGAGAATTAAGCCAGTTAGGCTCTGAAAAGTAATGAAGGAATGGCCACAGAAAGGGCAGCAAGAGGTATTTTGTTAAAGGAAAAATACTTATTTTTTCACTTTGATTATAGTTGAAAGATGATAAGCTGGAATGTCAGTTCTACTCCACGTAAAGAGTAAAGGACTGGTATGGACTGAGATTTATTTTTTCTTATAAAAAAAAAGGAAAAAAAAACATTAAAAATGTCTGTGTACATGAAAGCATTACTCAGGAACATTTACCTAATGGAGGTATTTGTGAGTAAAATGGTCCCGAGTCCAATGGAACAGGGACCAACAGTGGACTATGATTGACTCTTCGCAAGTGAACAACATTGTTGAGGCAGAATCTCGTGTGTTGCCTGCCATGGTTGGATTTCACATATCGGAGGCCTTCCTGTCACTGTCTGCCTCTGTGTGTCGGGGATGAATCATCTGAAGTTTGGCTGCACAAATTCGTTGATCCAATGCAAGTGTTATTATACACATGGTTTTACTCAGTTTGGCTGCTCTTCACTTGTGGCCACCGTTTTACCATTTTTCATGGGTTTCACAACATAACCTCTGCAACTGTACAGGCCGCTGTAATGTAAATAATAAACATATGCCACATTATGTAAAACAATGACCAAAGTAGTCGAAAAATTCTTTGTATTGCTTAGGCCTTTACTGACTGTTGTTTTTATTTGTGTTTCTGTGGAAATTAATGTAGCACTTGTCCTCACACTGCAAAACATAAAATCTAACCAAGAGTTATTCTTATATTAAGATAAAAAAAAATCTCTTTAGTATTGTCTTTTAGTATGAAGGGACTTACTTAACACCGTCTTGAAAGATCATTTTTTACTTCATTCAAGAAGATTTTAAGGAGTCTTATCAATACCAATTTGCTTGTTTCAAAAGAGGTAAAAGAGATCATAAATCAAGTCAAATGATTTTACAGGAAAAAGTCCAAGCAAGTCACTTTATACAGAAATCAGTAACGACTACATTTTCTGATCTTGATATAGGATTAATAATATGGTTAGATTTTATTAGATAAACAGTTAGTAGTAGTACAATAGTGCAAAAGGTCGATGAGTGTATAATTTCAGTCACAAACCATGAAGTTATTTTATCCTGAACAATTTCAATAACTTTCATCTGGCACTTGTAATATCTGCCTCAGTTACATCCTAACTTAAGTCTTGAGAGAGAGTTATAATGGATTTGGAAAAGAACACCTTCCTTAGCATATTAAATCATGCTCATTATTGTTTGGTGCACCCACATTTGAAATATCTCAGACTATTAGCCAGTTACGTTTTTAAATAAACTGCACTGATTTGATTCGCTGTAGGCCTAAAAAACAACTCAGAATCTAGTTCTGAGTTGTTCTACCTTAGCCCACATGGGGGCACTGCAGCACATCACCTAACCTTGACACCAGTACTCAAAACCAGATTCAAGGACACTTTTTTAAAAAATATAGCTCTTTATTGTCATAAAGCATCTACTTCTAAAATGTCATCCAGAAAAAAAGAGGAGTTTAGCAAGCCAATGTCGTACTTGCACACCAGAGACTCCACCATTGACTGCTGTTACCGTGGTCACCGCTGGCAGCCCTTGTTGCCCCGGTTGCTGCCTCTCTTGCCCTCGCGGTTGCGGTTCCTACCCTTGCGCCTCATTGTCATAGAGGGCTCATTGTCCCCCCAGTCGATGACCACATTCCAGCCATCCCAGCTGGCCCAGTAGTCATCGTCCGCCCAGGACACACTCGGCCGCAGGTTGGTGCTCTTCCTCCGCCGGAAGGGCATCATACCCCCACTGGAAGCCGGAGCGCCGCTATAGTAACAACCCCCATCCTGGTCGGAGCTCTCTTCCTGAGCCACGGCCTCTTCCCTGGGCCTCTCAGAGGGTGGGTATCTGGACACCCAAGGCTCCTGATACTCCTGCCTCTGGGCCTCCTGAACTGCTTTGCTCTCAGTCCAGCTGGCAGCTCTGAAACCCATCACTTGGGATCCCTCCCCGGTACCCGGTCTCTCCATGTCCATGCAGAGGAGGGGCTGGTTTGGGCTGAGGTTGTCCAGCTGCTCTGTGGGGGCGGCGGGGCTGGGCCCGGTGCACTTCCTGCGATGCCTGTAGAGCCACACAGAGCTGCGCACCGGGCTGGCAGAGGCAAATGTGTAGGGGATCCACTCCACCTTCTTCTTTGCCGTGACTTTATTGTTGGTGGTGGTGGTGCTGCTAGCGGTGGAGGCGGGTGGATCTCTTCTCAGCAGCACCACTTTGCCGGGCCTAGGGCCTGACTGATTGGGCTGCCTCCTGTCCCCACAGCCATGCACAGCGTCGACCTGTCCTGCCGGGCCACCCCTTCTGAACCCCTCTGTGTCCCCTTTTCCGAATGCCCCGTTACGCCGTCCTGAGTCTTTCTCCCCGAGTTTCTCTGGTGCCTGGGGGACTCCTCTGGCTGCTTGCAGGGCAGACACCTGCCCTGGAGGCCTCTTCTTCCTCATGTTCTGATTTTGGGTAAATTATGTGTTGATTGTCAAAAAGACCAACTGTCCTGGCCAAGGTTACTGAAAAGTATTGCAGAAATATTGAGAAAAATCCAAACTAGCTGAATTACAGTACAATGCATCATTTTTTTACATCTAAAAACCTGACATGTCTGGCATTATGTCTCTACAACCTGACCTCAAGATACTACATAATATAATGTCAAATCATTTTTTGTAAATAACTTCCTAGCTGCTATGCATAACCTAGGCCTACCTCAGCGTGCAGGCTAATAACTTAGGCCTACCTAAAGCCTTACCTAAAACCTTAAACTAGACAACAATTGAGCAGCCATATCACTGCATGCACAACAGGCTCACCTTACAGCAGGCATGTATGGGGACCATAAAATGTAATCTGGATGATGGTTAATTTGATCCTGTCAGCTACGCGTATTTTGGTGTGAGGACGAGTTTATCCCATAGACAGGTTTATCCTTGTTTGTTATTGAAAACCATGGAGGCGCAGTTGATTCGAAATAATTTTGTTTCCAACGTTACGTTACCATACAATTCTATCTAATGAGTTAGAAGATTCTTTAGAACAGCCTCGTGGTCTACCCCGGGGGAATATTTAATTGGCGCAAATGTAAATTATTTTTCACATAACTTTTGTTTCTTACATTATTTGCCATGCGTTTTATTTTATTTGAGAGTAGCCAGTCGAGCGGTATAATGACGTCACGGCAGGTCGTTTGGGGGAGAATCTTTTGTTTGGTCTTCTTCACAATCATTTAATCGCGTGAATACGGCAATGGGAGGAATTGTGGTCCATCATTTCAAGAGTCCAAATCGAAATCAATGTCTTTTTAAATCAAACTAGCGCGCAACAAGTCTTGCGGAATTAACTTGTGGAATGTGATTGTAACGCTGCATGGTGAATTGTGTTCCCATGATGCCTTGTGAGGAAAGGGAATGGGCTCATCTGAATAATTCCGCAGTGTGGGAGCTGTTTCCCACAGTGGTGTGTGCACTTGTTACTTCAGCGCACAATATCTATCTAATCTGTTCACGACAAACCTCACAACTGAGACTGAAATTTTCAAAAAGTTTCGTTTACGGTCGTCGCTGATCAACGATGGGAATCCCAAAGATGGTAAGAGGCTTGGAACTTTTAGCGCTTCTCTGTAAAGTTGTTTCGTTTTCTTATTAAAGTGGTCGCTGGTCTTACAAAAGGAGTTTACAAAGTAGCCTAGCCTTACTGCTCGTTAAAAGTAGCCTACCTATCAACTACCCTGCTACTTTTCCTAACGAGGGATGTCTGCTGATATTAAGCCCTTGACTGTTTTTTCTGTTGCTGATGAATAGGGGAGTGATTTTTTTCTAGTTTGTTTATGTCGTTTAGGCTAGCCTAGATTTAACTTTCTCTTTGTAAAATAGCTTACTTGGGGGTCATCCCTGTTTTTTTTTTTTAATATACTTTGACATACATTGCCTAACTGAACTTCATCCAAATTCGTGTAATTTGACGCTGGTTTTTGTCCTTGTTTTGTTGTTTTTGACATTCCAAACTTCAGTTGGGCCTGTTATCAATAGTTAATCTAACTACCATTTTTAACTTAGTCTTCATGTCTGTTGTGTAAAACAATCTGTACATTTGTTTATGGTGGACTGTCAGTGTCACTCCTTGGGTCGCAGAGAATGGAGGTCAGCGTGTTGTCAGTGGGCTACTTTTCACCTTAGCATTCCATTCATATCCCGCTCATGAAAGAGCTTTCTCATGTAGGTTATTAGATGGCATGCAGGTTTCGCTGATGTCATGGTCTGTAATGTTGGCTCAGGGGATGTTTTCACTTTACCTGGAATTTCACCAAGGCTATTTTGCACAAAATACTTTAGACTACTTCAAAGGAACATGTCTCTGGTTTGTATCAGCCATTACATTGATGCCATATTCAGACGGATATGACCATTGCACCAAAGTCCGTCCCCTTAGTTTCATTTCTGGATCCCAATAGACACTGTAGACATGTCTGTCCTCAGTCGAGATAACACGACCTTGGTTTGAGTATCCTGAATTGATAATTAACTTGCACCTTGTTTATCCTTGTGCTGCAGGGTTGTGTGAAAGTGCATTAGCACACCAAATGTGAATGTGTGCATGTGCCATCATCCACCTCTACCCCATCCAGCTGAAGCTGACATTTCTCTCAGTTATGTGGTGTGTGTTTGTGTCTGCTAGAGCTATACTTCTGGCCTGGCTGGCCTTCTGCGGTCTGGTCACATGGTGATAATTGGGCCCACTGGAGGCTCTGTTTGGGGAGCATTAGAGTTCAGTCCGTCTCCGGGGATTAGGCCTGCACCACCGGGATCCCCCCTGCCCCAGACTGGAGCCACTAGGAAACAGGAAATCTGGCTGTATTTAATGTATACAGTGCTCCTCTCTGCATGGCAATGGTGTGTGTGGAGGGTAGGGGGGATGCTTTTGACTTGGAAGACAAACAGTGCAGTGAGGCCCCCGCAGAGGTTGATGGAGCAGAGCCATGAAACATACACTTTGACATGCTGTTGTAAATCACCGCTGAGGAACACACAGTAGATTCATCATTTGTGCTTTTTTATCAGTGCTGTTTTCCCCTAGGATCATGTGAAACATGATCACCACCATACACACTGACATTTCCCTGTGGGGTGTCTTGTTTTTCATCATAATAGTAAGTAATAATGCACTCTAGTTGTTAGACAATTGAATATAAATCATAACATGAATATAATATATATAATATATGATAACGTGTCACAGGAGGCAATTTCCTACCAAAAATAAACATACAATTCATGTGTATTTAGTAATGTTGCCCTGTAGTAGTATCAGAGCATGTAATTGGGAGATTAACACAAATACTCTCCTTTTTTTGTTCTTCTGGCCTGTTGAGAATGTGGTGGACAAGAACTCTGCCTTTATTCATGTTTTGTAGCGAAAGTGAGCGCGTAGTAGAGTATGGTAGGTACAGTAAGGAGCATATGGTAGGTCACAGGCATCACCTCCACCTGTCATAATACAGCATACCTGGCCAGCCTGCTTTTCCTGTTTAGGAGGAGTGCATTAGATAGGAGACGTGCACCTGCCCCAGTCTTGGGTTGGCTTCCTGGCCTGGGCAGTGCGGCCCTGAGGGGGATGGGGGTTGGTTGGTGGGTGGGTGTGGCCGGGAACCGCTGCTGACAGTCTTTCTGCACACAGGTGGAGCAGGAAAAACAGTCAGGGAATAGGCCTGCTGCTACCACTGCTACACTACTTTTGTAAAACGAGTCAGGGGAAAGTTTAAAGATGGACACACTCACACTCACACACTCTCTCACACACACACACATACACACACACACACACACACACACACAGACACACTGTGAGCAGAGTGCCTGTGTTTGTTTGGCATATACTGCCTTAATGTGACACAAGAGAGAAATGGTTGAGCAAGATTTGCGCTGCCTTTGTTTACAGTCTTTGTGTTTGTTCAGCCCAAAACCAATAGATAAGTGGAAGCGCCCGCTTGTGATTAGTCACCCGTGTAGATGTGGACTGGTGTGCAGAGTAGATTTTTTATTTTATTTTTTCAGTCAGACTCGTAGTCAGTAGTTGTATTTTCTTGTCTGTATTAAAATGTGAATTGAATGAAGTGAATTACTAAGTGTAGCTAAACAATGATAATTCCACTGGAAATGCTACCATCAATAACAGAATATCAGAATAACAGTCATTATTTAAAAGCAATCTATTGTTGTTGTTGTTGATTTCATTTTTACCTCCGACAAGGAGGTTATGTTTTCATAGAGGTTTGTTAGACAGATAACTCAAAAATGTGTGGTTGGATTTCGATGACATTTTCAGGGAAGGTCTGAAATGACCAACGATTACATTTTGGGAGTGATCCGTATCACCATCTGGATCCAGGAGACGGTTATGTTTTCGCTTGGCGGAGGTTTACACTCTGAGTGCTTTGCCTTTGTAGATAACTGATTATATGACATCATCACAAGTGTCCTGAAGTGATGACAGGAAATGAAGGAGGCCCATTCCTGGTGTTTACGCGTCACAATGTAGTGTTGGGGCTCCAGATCAGAAGCCCCATGAAAATGTAATGGCAGTTTTCACAGAACCACAGCACATGATTATGGCACAAATTGGCCAAATATAGCGAGCGGTTAACAAGATGGCTCGCTAACTGTAGCTCTCTGCACGTCTGATGTGTGTAGTTGTGCTGGTGTTTGTAGTTGTTTAGTGTTTTTTATTGTGTAATATGGATTTGAGAAATATGCTGCTGTATGTATGAAACATAATCACTGTCATAGTTTGTGGGGAGCATCAGAGGAGTGGTTACTGTCTAGGGTGTTGAGACTTATTGTGAGGTCATTTGTTGTCGAGCTCATTTTCAACTCTCAACTGTTCACAGATGTCCACTGTCTCTTATCTTGGATAGGATCACTTAACACTTTGTGCGGGTCTGATAGCCTATTGGCCTGTTTCCTCCCTCATGCAGGTCTAGGTTTTAAATCGTCGCTTCTGTTTGAAGCAGCTCCCTAAGCCCCTCCAAGGCTCTCCTCCTGAATGTTCACCTAAAATCTGTCGGTAGTTCTGCCCTCTGCTTCCTTCAGCGTTCGCTATGGTCTCACTCTGAAGCTCTCACCTGGGTTTGTTAACAGCACACTCTTGTCTAATGAATAAGCGAGGCCTCTCCCTGTCTGCCTTTGCGGTCAGTAAAGAAGGCTCCTCCGTGTTTTCAAGTAAGCGTCCACCCCCACCTTCTTTCCTAATCTATCTGTCCTGCCTACTTCAATCCCGCTCTCCCACTCACGCTCTGCATTCTTCTGAGACGGATCTGCTCACTGTCCATCCTTCCAGATCTTTTTGCCGTGGCTGTCGGAGCCTAAAGTGTTGTTGGTCGAAGCGTTATTAAAGGTTTGGCTCTGGCATTCCCATAAGCACCGTGCTTGCACTTCCTGCACCATGGTCAGATGATCAGTTTATTTTTCTGGTTTGCTTTCCAACAGAGCCCTATGATTCTGATATTTAGTCAATTGCTATATACTTGTTAAAGTCCTTCTCCTTCCAAACACCACGCACTCCCCTTTGTTCTCAGTGGATGCGTGATCTAACGAACTGTTTAGAAACTTTAAAAAAAAAAATTTGGTTGCACTCCAAGATGTTTTTTGCTAATCTATTTTCACTTTCAGAAGCAGGGATAACAAATCTTTCGGCCTTGCGGCCTTCGTCAGTGTGTGTGTGTATAATTGTTGTTTATCAGATTATTATTATTATTATTGATATTTTATCCAGTGTCCTTGGCTGAATTGAAATTAAAAATAGATTGTTCAGTCAGCCTCACCAGAGTCTCACAGGTTGCCCAAGAAAAGAAATAGAAATATTCAATTTATTTAAAATGTATCTAAATTATTAATTTGATATAAATACTATTCATTAACAGTGGGAATGTCTGCCTGCCCTGATTATGACTGTGATTGTATCAGTACATGATTAGGACATCATCGATGTAATGTATGATCTCCATTTACACAATGATTTGGGTAGGTGTGTAGTTCAATGAAGTGGCGTGGAATGACATGACGCATCAAAACAAACAGCATTAGTCACACTGGGACTGACATACAGTTTAAGATGTGATTGTGTTTGGAGCGTATCTATTTTGATCACTTCCTTTTCTCTTTCATCCTGTCCTCAAGCAGGTCTGACTGACTTGACAGGCTTGTCCTCACACTTACCATTTGTCAGAGTTCATTTTGTTGCTTGTTAAAGCAGCCATACAGGAATGATACAGATTCAATGGTGTTCTATAGACGTACCATCCATATGTTTGGTATGTGGTCATGGTGAATGAAAGATAAACATTCCCGCCAGACGTCTTGAGTTATGAACAACAGTGTAGTATTGTTCCAAGTCAGAAAATGTAAGAAAAGCTTTCACTACACACATTTATTACCAAAAGACAACTGTTGGCATGGTTGCGTGTTTGCAAGTGTGCTGTTGTTGTTTTGGGTGCCTTGTGGGTGTGTAGATGTAGATGGTTTTAGACCTTGTGTACCTTGTGTGAACTGTGCAACTAGCACCATACCATTTGATTTTCTTTCTGCTGCTACTCAGCTTTGAAATGTAAGTACCATAAAGCACTATTAATATGTAGCCAGCTCATTTTGCCAGGTGAATTCCCATCAGCTTTTATGTTACCGGCATCTCTCCAGTCAGTTTGTTCCCAAGACTTCACACTTATCTTGTCCATTCTGTTTATCTAAGCCACATTCTTTTCGCTTTTGATTGGAGAAGGATCTTTTTACAGCCTTAAGATGACCCCTCTTTGACCCTGATCCCTTCTGCTTGATCCACAGCTCTGACACGGGGCTATCCCAGACCACCAGGGCTGCGGCAGCGTCGCCCCCCCCACACACGTCCCTACCCCCCCATCCAGAGAGGAGCAGCAGGATGCCTGTGCCAGGCCCCTGAGCCTCTGCTGCATCAGCCACACCTCCAGAGCTTCAGAGGTGAGACGCCCTCAGTGTCTGGCTGCAGGGTAGTGGGGTGAGGGTGTTGTATCTGATTCTGGTAGGCCTCATAAGTCTGTCTGTCTGCTTCCAGTGAAGTAGCTCAAAAGGATGCGTTTGTCTTGTGTTGAAGACATGTAGCCTATCAGTTTAATTTTCTGTGTAGTGATATGTTTTGAATACACACAGACGTTGTTTTGATAACCGAGTTGTTTTTGTCATGGTCATTGTCCTCATGTTATGCGTGTCATCTGCAGCACTCTCTGCCCTACATTCTTCTGTGCAGATAAGTCCTCCAGCTGACAACGATGGATGAGATAGACGCAATCAAACTGAGGCTGGAGGAGTCCTTCATCTCATCCCAAATAGAGCCCATCAACATTGAAGGTGGGCTCCGTCCCTTTATGATTCCGGTCCTCACTTGCCATTTGGCACACTTCATTGTGTTGTTTGTGAAAGGAGCCACATACAGGAATTACACTGATTTCATGGTGTTACTGTGCGTTCAGACCAAGACCGTCAAAAGTGTCAAGAGCGCCGGAAATCATTCACTTCTATGGAGAGTCGGCGTTACCGGCGTCAAAAGCGTTCTGGGCGTGAGCGTGGCTTCATCAGCTTCACGGGCGTAAAAAAAAAGTTGAGCCTCAGTTAACCTTATGGTAATGAGCTATGACACGGTTCGGCGTCAACTAATCAGAATGTGAAACTCAAAGGACGCGTTTGACGGTCTTGGTCTGAACGCACAGTTATATAGACAACGAATCTTGGCTTCATTTATGTTTATGGTATGTGGTCATAGTATTAACTGTAGTGCAAGGTACAAATCAGAAATGTGTCTAAATAATGTGTGTGTGTGTGTGTGTGTGTGTGCGTATGTTTGTCGGTTGTGACGGATGTTATTAGTAGATCCCCACTACACTGACCTGCGGGCAGATCTGGAGGCGGATGTGCAGGGCTTCGAGGTGGAGACCTGGGGTCTGAGTGTAGACCAGCAGTACATGAAGCAGCTTCAGAAGGAGGCCATCAAGAGACAAGAGGTCATTTATGGTACGTCTATAGAGGGTCCTGCTGTCCACTCAGTATTGTTTGAAGTGTAATGATACCAGTTTTAAGTGTTACATCTGTGTTAAGGGATCTTTGCTCATTAGTACAATCAAATACAACTAACATTTCAAACATTTGTTGTCATTTCAAAATGTTGTTTTCACAGTTTTGTTTCCTGGTTATAAAAGTTCTCTGTGTGTGTTCCTCTTTGGCTTTTATTTATGATCTTTGATGACAAAACAAATCGACTACCTTTCTTCTTACTCACTCGGCGGCTGCCATAGTGACGTAGATGTCTCTCGTCAGTGTCATGTGTCAACACCTATGCTACTCCCACTGCTGACTGACTGAAGCCTTACACACTGTTCTCAACTGCTTGGTTCTCACATACGTACTTAGCTGGCTTTACATAGATGTCTTGCAAATTGCCTGAAGTATAGAAGACACATGGGCAATACAGTATGAAAAATATGAAAGCAGAGCATTGATGAAGGCGAAGGATGGCCATATTGTAGCAACATTTGGGCTTGAGAATGAAAGTGAGAATGCTGCTGATGAGAGTGATCATCAGCTGGACTTTTGGAGGGGTGGACACTCATGGTGCTTAGGCCACAAATGATTGGCTTCCCCTTCATCTCAGTCTAGACTTAAACATTTCACGAGAACAGCCCTGATTATTAACCATTAGCATCTAATTGAATGTTAGTAGCTTAACTCTTTTGCTGTAGTTGTAGCTCTGTAGCCACTGCTAAAAGGGGCCCTGTGATTATCATTCTATTTGTGTGGCGATAATGACGATGATCTGGTTTCAGAGCTGATCCAGACGGAGATCAACTACGTGCGGACGCTGAAGATCATGCTGGGCGTGTTTGCGCGGGAGATGCGCAACGTGCTGGACGAGGGCCGGCTCCAGCGGATGCTGCCCCCGGCGGAGGGCCTGCTGGACATCCACCAGAACTTCCTGCGCTGCCTCAAGGAGCGCCGGCTGCAGTCTCAGGAGCCCGGCAGCGAGAACAACTACTGCATCCAGCGCCTGGGAGACATCCTCTGCGCACAGGTGAGCAGTCAAGTCAGCGTCCGCCCCCCCGCCCGCCCCCGCTCGCCACCTTTTGGGTGCCTCCAGGAATGAGAGGCATGAGAATGATGTCATTCTCTAAGGACCACAGCTATGTGGAATTAAGCTGTGGGGTTTTCCTTTCCCAGTGCTCAAACAAACGTCAAACGCTCCTTTACTGAAAGGTTTTTTTTTTTTTTTTTTAAATGTTCAACATTTCATTTGGAAGGAGCGACTGTAGAATTTGTTAAATGTCACATTGTGTATTAGTAAATTGCTTGAATGCCTACATTTAACATGCTTCATTAAAACACTTCAGCTTGTCAAGAAGTGGTGTTGGGACTGACAGTCAATGTGGCAATTATCTTCTGTGAAGTTCTCAGGGGAGAAGGGAGCATCGATGGCGGATAAGTATGGAGGTTTCTGCAGTCATCACAATGATGCTGTCGGCTACTACAGAGAGCAAGTCCAAAGCAACAAGAAATTGCAGTACTTGATGCGGGTATTAGTCCAATCACTTACAATGGTCTTTCATCGTTTATTCATTCATAGCAGAGCAATTAAAATGATGACTTTTAAAATAATTGTTACTATGTCTCTCCATATTGTAGAAAATCAGTCAGCTGACCATTGTGCGGCGATTAGAGGTGCCCGCGTGTATTCTTCTGGTCACACAGCGCATCACCAAATACCCCGTACTGGTGGAGCGCATCATAAAGAACACTGAAGGTAACCAAACTCTTTATTACTGATGCATGGATTACAAACTTTCCATTACCAATGTAGATTACATGGTCTTCATTACTGATGTAGATTACAAACTCTTCATTACTGATGCGTAGATTACAAACTCTTCATCACTGATGCATGGATTACAAACTCTCCATTACCAATGTAGATTACATGGTCTTCATTACTGATGTAGATTACAAACTCTTCATTACTGATGCATAGATTACAAACTCTTCATTACTGATGCGTAGATTACAAACTCTTTATTACTGATGCATGGATTACAAACTCTCCATTACCAATGTAGATTACATGGTCTTCATTACTGATGTACATTACAAACTCCTCATTACTGATGCGTAGATTACAAACTCTTCATTACTGAAGCGTGGATTACAAACTCTTTATTACTGATGTAACTGCAAACTCATCACTGATGCATACAAACCCTCCGTTACTGATGTATAGATTATAGACTTTTCGCCAGTGATGTGTAGATTACAAACTCTTTGTTTGTTAAAGTATTATCATCCCATGATATCAAGTAAATTCCTCCTGAAACAATGTTCTACCCCCATGTCGTACCCCCATGTCGTACCCCCATGTCGTACCCCCATGTCGTACCCCCATGTCGTAACCCCATGTCGTACCTCATATTTACTACATGCCCTCTGACCTCTGTGTCCCCAGCTGGCACGGAGGAGCATGAGGAGCTGGTGCGGGCGCTGGCCCTCATCAAGGGCACCATCATGCAGGTGGACGGCCTGGTCAACGAGTACGAGAAGGCCCAGCGACTGCGGGACATCGCCGGCAGGGTGGATCCCAAGTCGCCGGGCCGGATGAAGGACGGCCGCGAGCTCCGCAGAGAGGATCTCCTGCGTCAGGGCCGCCGGCTGCTGCATGAGGGCACCGTCAACTACAGGACCACCTCCGGACGGCTGAAAGGTGGCACGCCTGGGGAATGATGCGTGGGAGACAATATATAGCAACAAATGCCATTGGGATGAGATATTGTTTTTTTTTCTAATTGTGTTTTTGTGTGTTGTGTTTTTTTTTTTTTTTTCAGATGTTCTTGCTGTGTTACTGTCGGATGTGCTGATAATCTTGCAGGAAAAAGACCAGAAATACGTCTTTTCCTCCGTGGTTAGTGGCCGCTCATGAACATTTCACATGTTAAATGTAAAGTGGTAGGTAAAAAAAGGCTTGCGGTTCCAACCCTGGTTTGTCTTCCCTGACCTCAGGACAACAAGTCGTCCGTGATCCCCCTCCAGAAGCTGATCGTGCGCAACGTGGCGCTGGATGAGAAGGCCATATTTCTGATCTGCGCCTCGTCGGACGTGCCAGAGATGTACGAGGTCCTCACCGGGTCCAAAGAGGAGCGAGACATCTGGATGAACCACATCTGGGAGGCCATTGCCAGGTGAGTGCCACGTGGGCAGCTGTATTCATGAGTTTATGCTGTGTGAATGATTGTAGAACACATCTCTAACAATAGCAAGGTGACCCAGGAGCACTCATGCCTACATCAGATCAAAAGGAGCATCTCAAAAAATATCATGGAAAAGATGGAAGAGTATCATGGAAAAGTTCACTTCCCCCTGTGATTTTTTAAATAGTGAAACTTTTCATATGATCTAGATTCATTACACTCAAAGCAACATTTTTCAAGGCTTTTATTTTGTTTGAAGCATAATTTGTCTAATCCTGATGATTACAGTTTACAGTTCAGGGAAACAGCTGCAGCATATGAAAAAGGTTAGAGTAAAGAACAGGAATGTCATCTTGAGAAGAGCTCTAATCTGCTAATTAGGTCAATATACCAGCAATGGTTTCCTGAGCCTTTAATCTCGCAGTCTGGGCAGGGCAATGGACTCCACGATATTCACATTTTTTTTAAATGCACCTGTATGTTTGAACAAGTAGAGATGGCTCCTGTTAATAAGGTGGTGTGTTGGCAAGAATCTAGCTGTAATGAATTAGATTTGGTGTGGGTGGGAATATGTACCCAGTGAAGGTTAGTGAGCAGGGGGGTAACTTGCCCTTTCTGGCTGATTTTGGCAACGTTCTGGACCACCAGAGGGTTTGAAGGGCTTTTCAGTAGTGGACGAGACAAAAGATAACCATGGCCTGTACCGAGTGTTGGATGCCATATTGAGTTAAGTGTCAGCTAAATGACTAACTGTAACAGGAGTTCATTAAAGTGCATGAAATGCACCCGCTGAAATGTTCTCTTTTTTTTGCTGTGCTCCAGCTGCCCAGAGGATGTGGATGAGGAGCTGGCTAGTGAGCAGGTTGAGGCCAATGCAGCGAGGCTAAGAGACTTCCAAGGTAACGTAACTCAAGATGGTGGAATGGACTGTCCACAGCTTTCTAATGTTCTGATGGAAGCTCCACTCACAGAATTCTCAATTTTTGTCTTTGCAACATGCTTGAACAGCTTTAGATTATTCTGGCCTAAATTATAGATTGTAGGAGTATTTTTTTTTAATCTCTTCTCTAATGCATAGTTCTTTAATTGGATGCATCAGCCAGCTGAACATAATCTGTAAACTGATATATTGTTCATATTTGTGAACAGAACATCTGTACGCGAAAGATACCCAGATTGTGCAGCTTCTTGAAGAGAAGTTGCAGGCCTTTGCAGCACTAGCAGAGAGAGACGCAGGTGTGGAGGACACAACAGCATACCGCCGCCTGCTGCTGCATGGCACTACCCCAGACCTCCAACAGGGGGAGCAGCTGCTTTTAGGAGCCATCGATGATGGTGAGAGATCTCTTAAGTGCCTCATTCCAGTGCTCATTCATTGTCAACAATGATTTGTACAATGTATAAGGTCATGTCCTAACAGTTCTTGATACTCAACTGACACAAATGGCAGTTCTATAATTGGAACATGATGCAAGTGAAACCTCATTCTCTGAATGAAAAAAAGACTCTAAATGAAAGCTAATTTCTGCTGTGTATCCAATCAATCTTAATGTGCCTGTGTGTCTGAGAATGTGGGGCCATGAATCTGCCCAGGCTTGTTAGAACCTCATTAGCTCATTACGGCGGTCGCTGAAGGGCTCTTCTCATCTTGTGTTTCCCCAGTGGTGGCATTACAGGGGCTGCTGGTGACAGGAGAGCAGCAGGACGCAGCACCGGACACGGAGATTAGCCCAGAGCTGGCAGCGTTACCCAGGAGGACCCAGACCTTCCAGGGCTACGACCACCTCAAGAGGAGTGAGTGATATTAATATGATATTAGTATTGATGTTAAATAATCGTATAGATTATTATAATATTATCACATATTTATATATTTACATATTAAATAAGTTGATATATTTACATATTACATATTTGTAATCTAGATTGTTATACATTCTTTCCTATTCAGTTGATGTGATATATGTAGGCGTACACAAATATCCACTCTAATCTCCATGTGTTTTTCTAGTATTGTATTTGTATTGGTACTCGCAGTTCTGTAACCAACTCCGATCAAGTTATGGATGCGTGTTTGGGTTAACGTGTGACTGTGTGGTATTGTAGATGATGACCCGCAGGCAGAGGGCCCGCCCAAAGAGAGGAACCAGCGCCCCAGCTCCGACCCCCTGGTCAGGGAGCACTACCCCACAGAGGGCATGGAGCTGTCGGTAGGTCCCCCAGAGCAATTATGGGCCCAGTGAACTAATGAGCTAATGAGGTGGTGACAGTGCCGTGTTTAGCATAGTCTGGTGTGGAGCCTTACGTGCTGCCAGCGTTGAGGCTGCCATGCTTATCGTTCCTGTAGCTCATATCAGCTTTCTCTATGGACTTTACCTAACTTTGATCGAGTGTGTAAACAGTGGAGCCTGGTTAACCCTAAAGACACACATTGATACTGATAAAACTCAAATAAAGCTTGATGTTGGCAAATGCAGGGCTGAGGCTGCAGCTAGCGCTTATTGACTCTGACTGATCTTCACTGTACAGGCTGACGAAGAGGTCACCACTGCCGTGGATCCTGTGGACTTTCCATTCCCAAAAGCAGAGGTGAACATTGCTGAACATTGCTTATATTAACTTTTTACTCCTCAGACATAAGTGACATGTTCTCTGACACCGATTTTACATCTTCATCCATCCTGATTGTTTGTTCCTCCTTTGTTAGTACTCAGAGAAGCTGGTGGCACTCACCCAAAAACTGTGCACCGTACAGGTATGTGACTCAGTTTTGTGTTTTGCGGACATTCATTTTTTTTCCCCCCTGACTCATTTTGTTCACAGTCCTTGTATGTGTTTTGTTTATTTTACCTGTAAATATATGAACTTGTGTCTTGTTAATATAATTGTTTTGGATGAAATGTTACTTTTTTAAAAAAAAGATCATCATAGTCAGACATGATTGTTATCCCACCTCCCGTCCCCCCCAGGCGGTCATCTCTGAGCACGACACCAACGCCGAGCTCCTGCGCGCCACCGGCAGCGGCGAGCGGGCGAACATTGCTTATATTAACTTTTTACTCCTCAAACATAAGTGACATCTTCTCTGACATCGATTTTACATCTTCATCCATCCTGATTGTTTGTTCCTCCTTTGTTAGTACTCAGAGAAGCTGGTGGCACTCGCCCAAAAACTGTGCACCCTACAGGTATGTGACTCAGTTTTGTGTTTTGCGGACATTCATTTTTTCCCCCCCTGTTTTTTTGTTGGGTGGAACAGACTCATTTTGTTCACAATCCTTGTATGTGTTTTGATTATTTTACCCGTAATATGAACTTGTGTTTTGTTAATATCATTTGTTTTGGATGAAATGTTACTTTTTTTAAAAGATCATCATAGTCAGACTCAGACATGATTGTTATCCCACCTCCCGTCCCCCCAGGCGGTCATCTCTGAGCACGACACCAACGCCGAGCTCCTGCGCGCCACCGGCAGCGGCGAGCGGGCGAACCGCCAGCGCGGCAACGTGCTCCTGGAGCAGGAGCGCCAGCGGCAGCTGGAGCGCCACCGCGAGGCGCAGGCCAACTTCCAGCGGCTGCAGAGCCAGCACCGGCAGGAGCAGGAGCGCTGGGAGCGCGAGCGGCGCCAGCAGCAGCTGCTGGCCGAGACGGCCGACGCCGAGCTGCGGCAGCGGCGCGAGGCCTGCGAGCGCCAGGAGGCCGCACTGGCCGCCGAGCGCGACGAGCTCCAGCGGCACCGGCAGGAGTACCAGGAGGACCTGGAGCGCCTGCGCGAGGCCACGCGCAAAGTGGAGAGGCAGCGCGAGGAGCTGGAGCAGCAGCGCCTCAAGCAGGAGAAGGCCAAGAAGTCCAACACCATCTCCAACCCGGGACACTTCAGCTACGAGCTGGCCACGCAGGTGGGGGGGGGGGGGGGGTGCCCGCGCATGGGAATCAGCTGGGGTCAAACCTACAGGGTTTTAGTGTCACTCAGACCATTAGAAACTCTCAGACAAGATGTTTGGGCTACTGTTATGTCAGGGCTACAAATATCAATGTTGATAACAATTCTTGAAACTCCAATTTTTGAGTAAAATTTAACAACAATTAGACACTTTTTTAAGTACATTTTTGTAGGCAACGAGTTTTGGGATCATCCATCTTCAAATTCAGTTGAAGGTGTGGGGTTCATTGTGAAGTTAAACATACCAATGGTTCCCTCTTGCCAGCTCGGCGTAAACTTATTGCAAAAACCAAATCTTTCACATTATAGCTTTGTCATCTGTTTCACCAACAGCTAGTATTATCAGTTCAAACGCTTTTCAATGCCAACCGTACTGTTGTACTATTCAAGGTTTGTCTATCGTCAGTAGTTATCTCTGTTGTTTTACACTGCGTAACCCTCCCCCTCTGCAGTCATTCTCCCATGCGGCCACTGAAGACTGGCCACTGATCGGCACGGGCAAGACCCACGTGCGGCCCAGCCTGTCCCAGGCCCCCTCCAGCTTCCTGGAGAAACCCCCGGAGGTGCCGCCTCGTCGCGAGAGCATCAACCCCTCGCCCACCAAGACAGAGGTGCCCATGCACCTGATCAGCACCACCAACCAGGCCGTCACCAAGGGCGGCCCCATCCAGCAGCAGATCCCCACCAAGCTGGCCTTCATCAAGGGCAAGGAGAAGGGCGGCAAAGAGAAGGGCAAGTCCCACCATCGCACCAACAGCGCTGGTGAGTCTCATTCTGACTACTGACTGCCATCCTTTAGTGTAAAGAAGAAATGCATGTTATTTGTTTCACATTGATTCCTTTAAGCAGATCCCTTTATCCGGAGTGACTTGAATACATACATTATACACACATTTTAATACAATTACTTATTTGATATTGATAGCACGTCACCCTAACAATGTATTATATGTGCTAGTGTGTTGAAACAGTGTTTTTTTTGTCTCCTCTCTGTCCATTAGCCTCCATTGAAGTATCCCAGGTTATACCTATCAAAGTGACCGGAAAGGAGGGAGGCAGCCTGAAGTCCAAGAGGTCCAGCAGTCCTCGCCGTCTCCATCCAGGTAAGACTGAAAGCTGCCCTTCTCTCACACCTGGGAGACATGGGAGGTACAGCTGTCAGGCCCTATGTTTATTTTTCATTTTTTTTGTCCAAAAGCCACCTACAAGTATCAACACTACAATCTAGAATATGAACAACGAAAATAATGTGAACATATAACATCTCATATGAACGAAATCCATAAACATACAAGCCATAACTCTGTAAGAGAATTAATGAACTGCAAGATGAACAGAACAATTCTTGAAAGTCCCAAAACTATCACAAGAACGTGGAACATTAGGTTACTCACTCCACCAACTCCAATCACTGAGGAAAATAATATTTTCTTTCAGATACCTTTGTTCGTCCGGACAAGCCGTCCAACGTGAAACCCTCTCATACTGCCAGTATGCATCGGAAAGCCGGTCAGTCCCATTCCCATTCCCATTCCCATTCCCATTCCCAAGACCCACAGTCACGCCACAGAAAAGGAAGCGGTACCCCCAAGGAGGACATTATCTTCTTTTAATCGCCATGTACATGTGTGGATCAAAACTGGGCAAAAGTGGGAAGCCTGGGAAAAGCACAGATAGACTATTTTTGATCCTTGACAAGGTGACCTGGTCCACTGCATAGGTAGTCTCTGTGCACTCTATGTGCTGTATTGTTATTACAGAGAGGACCCTCCATTTTTAGACCGACAACACGAGTTGTTTGGTTTTAGCGTTATTTTCATTCTTTCATTTTATCATTTTGGCTTTAATGTTTATGCTGGTTGTCAGTTTGTCTTCTCGTCGCAAACCCAGCCATATGTATTTAGTTTTTTACTGACAAGCCTTACGGTGTTCAGCTATCATCTCAGCTATCACTTACTTCCAAATGAACCAAAACAGGGCTTGGCTAGGTCATATGGAGGTCAGTACAAAGTCTAAATCATTCCATTTACCATTACTTACTAACTGTGGACTGCACAATGTATATACAGAATGTTCTGGCCTTGATGTTGATTGTAAGGTTCATGCATGTCATGGTCTTTGGTGTGTACATAGTTTGATATTACCTTTGTCTGTTAAGATTTTGGTACTTGTTATTTTAATCACTTTTCCTGGCAAAGCTGGTTGCATATATTGCATATGGTTAAATATGTCTAGTCTGACTCATTGTTAAAAAATAGATGTAGAGTTGCATATTGCAATATTAATATGCAGAACAACACTTAACAGCTATAATACAGTCATGCCAAAATGTTCCATGCAAAATGTAATGTGGTATACTTCAGACAGGGCTGATATGTAGCACATGTTACTAGAAATTAGTCTGTGCTTTGTATGAACAACCAACATAGCACCAGTGACCTTTTTAAAAATGTTTTCCAGAGTGTAGCCTACTGATGACGTATTTTTTAACTACATAATCGATGAGCAATTTTGTGGATTGTGCTACAAAACTATCAACTTCTGTAGCACTAGTGCTATGGACAGAAATCTCAACATACAGCCCTGCTTCAGCTGACTTGCAATCCCCAATATGAAAGCTTTACTAAAGAAAATCTAACTTTGTCAATGTAAATAGCAAATCAACTGAGCATCGGTGTTGCTAAATGACAATGAATCCTCTGGTTAGATTGAAATTGACAAAATACAGTAATTTCCCGCATATAAGCCTCATTGTCTATAAGCCGCAGGACAGTGTATTATGCAAGTTAAAAGAAATAAAACCATAATGATACCATATTAACTATCCCCGTGAATTATCCTCATAGCTGAAGAAATTTTGCAAAATCAGCATAAGTCACGGCTAATAGTCGGGAAATTACCGCAAGCAACCTGTTTTTTTTTGTTGTTGTTCACGAGTCATGGGACATAAGTATTAGCCTACATGGACATGTCTTGTTTATGGCATTTCTCCAGCCGTTTACCAGTCTGGACACTTCAGCTTTTTAATCTGATATTTTCTGTACTTCTGTAACCTCTGGTGTAAATAGAGAATATGTCTTTTAGAGATTTAATCCCTGTCTACTCCTGAGTCTTTTCTGGATATGGACGGCCAAAGAGATAATAAAATGCTGTCGTTAACTATTCAGTAGTATTCTTTCTGCGGTACAGCAGCATGGGTGTCAAGGTGAATTTGATCAAGTGAAAGTCATGTTTACTTTTAAATGCACAAACCTGTCAAAAGACAACTTTGCAGATTCCCTTAAAAACTGGTGAAAATGTGTAAATATCCATTGTCTATCTATGAAGTCTGTAACATTGTATAGTTGTAAAGTAATTGTGACAGTGGGGTGTGGGCAGTTGCTTCCTCGACATTCATGTGATAAAGGGGTTTTATGAGAATGCATCTCTTTGGTGAAGGCATCTTTTCTTTCTATTATCAAGTGTTGTAAATAAAATATTGTGCCTATCTGGTAGCCTAATTCCAATAACAATCTTTCCAATTAGGTCAAAATGTAGTGTTTCTTGGATGCTAGCCTACATATTTGTCACAGATTGAGAAACACACTTAACCAGAAAGCTAAACTGCTTTTCTTGTGGCAGACTGTTTCCAGCAACAGCACAAGCAGCATTGAGTTGAGTTCTACTAAGATAGCTCCAGGTTTTGTGGACCCACACACACACACCCAGGAGCAACTGCAGGCCCGATTCAGTACTGATCAGTGTGACAGCACAGGCGGGAAGTCAACAGCTGCTGGGCTCCCAGCGAAGCTTCTCACAGCCGCCTCGGTGCTGACTACCCTCTGCCACACTGAGAATTCACCACTAATGGCAGACGCTCCTCCCGACAGTTCACCCGAATCATTTGCCGGAGCTCCCGGCTTGTGCAGATGTTGCCCATTCTGAAGATAGCTGGTGAGCTGCTGGCTGGTGTTTCAGCCTGTATCAGTGATATCTGTGGCCCCAAGCTAGCAGCTTCTTGTTACATTAAACATAAAAGTATATGGTTGAAATGTATCTCTTCCTTTATTGTATGATATTCATAACAGATAAAAATTACAATAATTAAAAAAAAGAAGAAAAAAAACACACCTCAGGTTCCACACTCCGCGTGTGACAACCTCCAGCAACTGAACATTGTTGTTCAATAAAACTAATTTTCTTAACCATTTCAGGATTTACCTTCATGATTTTTAAATTACTCAATAGATCCACTTCTTTCCTAAGTAGAGCTGAAATGACAAATGCAGGGCTGTAACAGGTTCAGATTTTCAACAATAAAATACATATTGTGACCCAGCATACACTGTAATGTAAACTACTGACATGGAATGAGCATTAAACTAGCTGTAACTCAGTAACTGTTGGCAAACTGAAAGGCTCAAGCTTCAACTAACATTTTTGATGGACCATTTTTATGCAGCCATTAAATCATTCAGTATCACGGACACAATTGTTTTCAAATTCAATTTGAACACAGAAATCATTTGCACCCTGTCGGTCGTTACATAATAATTCAGGATGATCTGACTGAAATGTCATCACAGATCTTTCTTGGGGTCAAAGAAATACATCTTTGTCAAATTAAACAACAACAAAAAACACATCTTCAGTACAGTACTCAAGTTTGATGAGGCAATACTCCAAAGCCACTTACAAGCACTCAAGGCCAGTCTACTCATCTAAATGTATATAAAAAAAAACTCTACAATGTATGAATTACAACTTCAATTGAGTAAAATTTCTGTACCTTTGTATACTATACAGTATGTGTATATAAAAGCAAACTAAAAAAAAACATAGTGCCGTCGCACGTGGTTACAAACCACAGCATGCATAACTCCAAACCGAGAAGTTACAAAAAAAAAAGAAAATGATGTGCAACATCATTACTGTTAGCTAAGACCTTTGGGTTGTTTCATTCTTAGCACCATAAGTTAAAGGATTTAACTCTTAACCTGTTTTTTTAATTATTATTATTATCATTTTTATTTCTTTGAAAGACTTGTAATGGTTTGCTGTATTTCAGCCAAGAGGACTAGCAAGAGCAGAGAAGAACCTAAAATATTTATCCGATAAGAAATGACTAGCTGCTTCCTGTACGGTGGTCCACAGTTCAACTGCACTGTCTGCTTAGTCCATCTCATGGGTTGGAACAGAAGAACGATGATGTGTTGTGAGTACAGGCTTGAGTGGACCGGTCTTCACCTGTTTTTTATTATTATCTATTTTTCTTAAATGAGACAGCCTAATTCTTCACAATGATTTTTGTGCGTACGCTTGTTCCTCACTGACCCATCAAGCGCTCCAAGATGATTGGCCACAGCATGTCCATGGGTACGAAGGAACTCCCCCTTTGCCTCGATCCACGATTCATATCATTAATATCGATGTTGTAAAAAAAGAAGAAACAAATTGGCATCCTAAGAGTCATTACTCCGACTTGGTGGCCTCGTCCTCGGCAGGAGGAGGCAAGGGAGGCGGGTCTTCGCTCTGATTGTTGGCGCCGGGACTCTGAGGCTCAGGATTGGTCAGGGGCTCGTCTTTGGTGGAAGGTCCTGCAGTCTGAGTGCAGTTGATTGGTGCCATGACAATGGGGGGAGGCTGAGGACGAAAGGAGGTCTCAGTCAGACTTGAGACATCGAGGAGAGCGTGAAAACTAGGCCAAAGCCACCCCAACCACCCACCCCCGCCCCCCAAACAAACAACAGGATGAGGACAGGAGGTGCACGCACGCACGCACGCACGCACGCACACGCATACACACGCACACACACACCAGAAATACCTCTACTGGACAGAGACAAAGCGGCTCCAAATAAGAACTACAGTGATGAAATCAAGCCCAATTAGACAAAACAAACTGGTTTGTGGCAATGTGTATTACTCACAGTACAGGCCCATGTATTTAGTCTTCACCTCAGCCTGTTACCAATCTGTTTGTTGGGCTAAAAATAACACTTGTTGCCTAAGATGACATATGACAAACACTCACTGTCAAACCAAAGAGAAATAATATCCCCCTATTTATGGCGCAGTAAGTTCAGCTACCAAATTTTGCCTGGCTTGCCATTGATAGTTAACCACAGATGCACAGCTAGTACATTATCGGAGCATCTCTCTGTCGGTAGAGGTATCCCCAAGCAACTCAAAGCAATAAAGCACAACCCAATCAGTAAATCAAAGCAGGAAAGGCATCTGCCCAACATCATTTGAAGTACAATTATATTGCATTATTTGAAGGTAAAAAAAAAAATACATCAGAATGGATAAGGCAGGGCTACAGACTAGAACTAATCCCTCAAGTAACACAGGGGCAACAGCCATGCTGATTTGTTTGGACTTGATTTGGTTTGATTTAAACAGATCGACAGAAACTGGAAAAGCCCGAGCGTCTAACACTCCCCTCTCTACAACATTCACAGACAGACCCCTGGGCGGACAGGAGACAAGAAAACACCCACGCTGAATGAGAGGGGGAGGAGGGGGGACAGTGGAGAGGACAGCGAGATTGACAGGCGGAGGTGGAATGTGTGGGTGGGGTTTTACTCAACTTTAATTATAGTTACTGTACATAACACTAGATATTTTCCGACCGAAGGCACTCATATCAAACTGGTATTCACCACAAATCCACTTCCTGTCCAGAACAAAGGCAACTCCCTGCGCCACAGCGCCACCGCCAGGCTGGTGAGGAGAGTGCAAGGCACCAGGTATAACAACGCAGGCTGGCCCATCTCCATTAGAGCCAGGGCCACAAATGTAATGAGGAGGCCAATGCCATAACCTAACAGGAAACCGAGAGAGCAAAAGAGAGAGAGAGAGAGAGAGAGAGGGAGAGAGAGAGAGAAATAAAGAGAGAGAGAGAGACCATCAGTTAAGCATATTCTAGTGCACTGCACTAGTTCATAGTATACTAAAGAACACACACCTGCTGATTTTTTGAGTCATACAGTGGCCCGTGGGTAATAGATCTATTTGAGAAACTGCAGTTCAGTTGTATTCAGTACGGGGGCTGTGTACATTGTGTACACTTACCTATGGTGCAGGCTACAAAGTAGATCCGTGAGGACTGCATAAGAATGTCAAACCTATGGCAGTACGCTACCAAAAGGCCTGGGAAGAAATACACACAGTAGAAATTAGTAATGTCTACCAGAGACTTTCAAATGAGAAGACACAGCACCCAAACAGTCCTTCATAGAAATGCACGGGGTTAGTTCGTAATGCCAATATGGCAGTTGTCTACATATATCCCGCACCTTCAATAGCCAAAAGTCAACATGTGAATACATTGTGCCAATCGCCAGTGATAAAATCAAAGTTTGGTCACCTGGAACTAAGATATCACCGAAGCCCAGGAGAGAGAAGGGCCTATCACACAGGGCTAGAGGAGAAGAGTTCAGCCTTGGAACTTTCAGTACCATCGGCAACTATGAAGCAAAAGGTAAACACACCAAAAGAAAATCATTAATTAACAGCCAATTATAATGAATAAAGCAGCAAAAACCAAATCAATATACTGGAGAGAACATGTGGACAAGTCTGTCTGATCATTAAGATGATACAATTCCTCTGTGAACTTCCTCCGAGTACCTTCTCATGAGTGGACGAGTTAATTGGACCAGCAGCCACCTCTACCATGATGCTCTCCCCACTCTGAAAAACACCCACATGGCACACGTAAACAAAGAGCTTTCCACATCATCACCGACCAACAATAGACCTGGCAGTAACATAACACAACGTGACGTACCTTGGTTAAGAGTGGAGTTATAAATACAAAGAACACATCATAAACAAACAACACCACCAACAGCAGCGTACACGCCTGCAACAAAAAGAAATAGCAAGTAGGTAGGGGGCTCTACGAAGTGGAATCAAACAAGGCAGTTAGAGTGTTGTGTAACGAGCATAATGCCTCACCTTGAAGGTGGGCAATCTGATGGTTTTCAGCATGGACAGACAAAAGGCGATTCCCAGGGCATCCTGAAGCACCCAAGCCCACCTATGGAACAAAACAGGCATTAACATTCTGGCTTTCAGGGAGAAATCTCAAAGGGCTTAACCCATGGGGTGTGTGTGTGTGTGTGTGTGTGTGTGTGTGTATGTGTATGTGTATGTGTATATGTGTATGTGTGTGTGTGCGTGTGTGTATGTGTATATGTGTATGTGTGTGTGTGCGTGTGTGTATGTGTGTATGTGTATATGTGTATGTGTGTGTGTGCGTGTGTGTATGTGTATATGTGTGTGTGTGTGTGTGTGTGTGTGTATATTGTGGGCGGTTGTAACTGGCAGTACTCACTGGTCCTCATTGCGGAAGACGCACCAGGTGGCACTCACGCCCACACAGAAAACTGTGAGCAGCAACATGCGCACCTGCGGCCGCTTGTGGCAGTACGGCAAGTTATTCTCTGGTATCCTGGACAAGACGCAGACAAATCCCCAATTCAGGAAAATAGTGCATCAGCCGTTACAAGACCAGTGTGTGTATAGAAACAGCACCCTACCTGCACTTTCCAAACGGCAGTCTGCGCACAAATGGCCATAGGCAGCTATGGAGGCTGACAGATGAGGCGATGCAGAATGTGCCGATGATCACATACACTGAAGACAGAAGGAAGAGAAGAGCTTGGTTTGCTATATTTATAACCCCAATCTGCTTCAGTTTTCCCCAATGTTGGATTATTCTTTAAGTGATTCATGCTTTTTATATACATGTTGCTGGTTCATGAGCTTCCAGAAGAATTTCAACGTTAGTGTCTGCTACTGGATTTTTGACAGCAGTACAAGGCTTGTAAGATTTGCTGTAAAAGCCATTTTGAATAGAAACCAACATAGAGAGTACAGCAAGTCCCTATCATTAAAGTGTCCCTAAACAGTTACATGGCACCCCCTTGGTTCTTTGGAGGAAGACCACTTTGTGGTGTGTGTGTATGTGTGTGTGTGTGTGTGTGTGTGTGTGTGTGTGTGTGTGTGTATGTACCCAGGTGGTCGTAGAAGAAGTAGAGAAGCACCAGCATGGTGCAGCACATGACCACGAACACGCAGATCATGATGGGCGTCACATCCACCGTCTCCTCGTCCTGCTTCTCTGTGCTGTCGTCCCGCTTGTGCTTCATGTAACGTCTGCACGTAGGGGAAAACAATATAAAACACCACAGCATTGGGATTCAGACTGCGATGCCACCTGCTCCGGTTTTTTATCTAAAGCCCTGTACACTTGTCAGCATTCATTCCTCAGCACTCTCAAACACAAGTCTATTATTGTGTACACTGAAGAACTGCATCAGGGGACTCAGCAGACACTTTCGTCATATCATATAATGGCATCTATCATCATCTGAACAAAAAAAAAAAACACTAATGACAACAATACAATTGCCTAGCATAGAAATCTTGACGCACTCTAATGACAGCAAATGTAATTTGCTGTCAGGGTAGTTTAGCAACTCTCCCGTTGGTTTGCGTGCTGGAAAGATTAAACTTCTATAGGGCCAATCACATAGTGTACAGAGTCAGTGGGCGGGCTTAACATAATGACGATTGACCTGCAACCATAAGCTGCGACCGTTGAGCGTGAATTCCCCATCCTGCAACCTGAAGACTGGAAAACTTGAAGATGATTGGTTGTAAGTAACGCTATCCTATTGCGTGGAGAGGGAATTTGAAAGACAACCGTTTATCCCACCCCTCCGATTGAGCCCTGCCTATGGTGAGTTCCCAGACCCTACATCTTGATGTGGGTCTGGCTCGTCAGGCTAACAATCGCCTAGTGGTCAGTGCAGATGCATCAGGAAACCCCTAAAGTGGAGTTTAGAGTGTTCCGCTTCTCGCTGAAAACAGGTGAAATGGGCAGCTACCACACATCTCTAAAGGGCAGGGAAGGCGGAAACATGCACAGTCAGTGATGAGCCATGTGACGGGCGCATTCTTACTTCTTAATGTCCTTGCTGCCAGCCCAGTATCCCCCGACAGCGACCGTGCCCACCGCCATCAGGAAGATGATCACCATGTTGTAGTCCAGCACTGGCTCGCTTGGAGCGTACATGGCCACCTCCCTACCCTTGCCAAAGGTCTGTCATGGGAGGGAGGAAGCCATTTCAAAACAACAACAAAAGGTGTGAACACATAACTTCAATGGACTTCTAATGTGTGTGTCTGTCTCTCTGTGTGTAAATGTATGGTCTGTTAGGTAGTACACCACTCACCTTGCTGATATCCAGCATATCTGTGAAGCTAAGGAGGGCAACGGGAATGTCGATCTCCTCATACTGGCTTTTGTTGCCTGCTGGAGGTGTCTGTGGGGTGTTCATCAAGGTTAATGAAGGCATCATAATCTCCAGTCAGTTCCCTGAGTATACACTTGTGGGTGTCTTAAAAAGAGAAGCTATACTTTACTAACCAGCCTATCTTTGCTGACAATGAGAATGCCCCTGGCACCATTTATCTGTGCCAGTCGGACCTTCTCATAAAAGGTGCAGTTTCCCCGAAGCACCATGGGAATGCGGTTGGGAAAGCCACCCTCCGGTACATCCGACGCCGAACAGAGGACCGAACCAGTCAGGTCGTAGATCTGCAACCTCGACTTAAGTCCAAAAGAATAGAGGTGGTGGTTAAAGCATATTGTATGAATCGATTCATTAAATGCTATTGCAACCTAGTAGGCCGGGGACAGCTAAGAGGTAAAAAGTAATGGGATAGCTTTCAAGATGTTCATCAGCTCACCGCTTTGTTGAGATCTTGAGGTAGGCGTGCCCACTGAGGATTGTAAAATATACAGTAATCCTTGCCTTTGCTTTTCCCCTGATCACTGAAGTGTGCCATGCCATAGTCTCCCAGAGCCTGAAAAACATCCAGCAACCAAATTTACTACAGTGTCTACAAGCCTA
This sequence comes from Sardina pilchardus, assembly GCF_963854185.1. NCBI lineage: Eukaryota > Metazoa > Chordata > Actinopteri > Clupeiformes > Clupeidae > Sardina > Sardina pilchardus. Next base: position 41,218,343 of record NC_084995.1, on the reverse strand, counting down.
CAGAAATATTTGTCAGTAAGATTTACTGACAAGACAAGAAGCAAAGTTTCTGCCAGGACTAGTGTATTATAACCATTAGGGTTTTCTATAATGACACAGGGATGCTGGGATGATGTTATTGGGAAATCAGTAATACCTTATATTATTATAAGAGATATAACATTTAAAATAGTTGCACACCTTAGTCGAACAGTTATATATCCTTAACATAATCTACCTAGACAAGAATTATGCAAAACAGGGGGTCTTTCTAGCGTCGTGATATAGAGCGTGTCAGCGTGACATCTGTCTGTAACGACAATATTAACTTCTGAACTTCTGAATTGGAAGTGATACCGTAACGTTTACTTTAATGTAAGCTCCACTATTTTACGGATTCAATCATCCAGTATTTCTGATTGCTAGAAGGGCTTTTGCCATGGACAGTAAAAGCTTTTACCACCAGCTAGCGTTACACCAAAAAAAAAACAAAAAAAAAAAAAACAAGCTAACTGGCTAGGTTAACTTTATTTTGTCACAGACTGTTCCAGCTTCTGTTCAGTGGTGCCAGGAAACTGCTTTTAGTTCTTGGTTTGAGGTCAATACACATTCACATTTATGCACCTGCGGTGACAATACCAGAGTACAAACGAAGCAATAAGCTATTTCCATGGCAAATGCGAGGTGGAAGTGTTTGTAGAAACAGGGCCCGACTGGGGGCATGAACACATAATATTCTCAGCGCCCTCATTCGGTGAAGCTTGTAGCAGGCTAGCTAGCATACTGCTAAACAGTGCTGGTAGGTAGCTTGCTAACTAGCACACCTCCGAATTTCATAGAAAACTGTACCGAGCAGAGGTCCAATAGCGATAAAGATATTCAACAGCTTCAACATAAGATTAACGTCAGTTGAAATGTCGCGTCTTGTCTATCTCACCTGTTTAACAAAGAAAGCTGCCCAAAACACACTGGTCGGGACCCTCATGACGCCTGATTGTTTTGTTTAGCCCATCCACCGCACTATTTTACAGCAATGCCACCAGCTGTTTCGCCAAAATCCCTCCCACATTCTGCAGCACAACTTTCATTGGTTAGATACTCTTGATCTGTGCTGTGACATGTGGCATACCTTCCTATCAATCATTTTGGTAAATTAATGTAGAGCAGATCATTTGCTCTACTCTACTCTATTTTTTTAAAAAATGATTCAATTTAGTCTGCATTCGGCTATCTGTTGTCTCCTACTCGAATACTAGTAGAAGTATGGCAGGTTTACTGAAAGGTATTCTGTAGATCCGATCAACTTCTCAAATGGAATCCAATTAATGCCTAGATTTTCTTCTCTGAGCCACACATTGACATCAAACTTCAGGGCTACAACAAAACTGCACAAAATGTAGGCTATATGGAACAAGGGGGTGTGCTCTTCTTGAATTCAGTTTTGACACTGACTTGTCCTGCAGACTTTGTACCAAATTGAGTCCAGCTTTGTTTTATTTTGTTTTGTTTGTTTATGTTTCTTCATTTTCAACCCTGCAAAACTCCTCTAGGCGATACTGTAATAGGCCTACTATGAGCAGCATGCAGTATAGGCCCAGTTCAGGAAACATTTCTACCTCATGCCTTATTCTTCTATGCATGGTAGTTTTAATCAGGATTTGTGGATGGAGCATCAAACTTTATTCATTGACAATGATAACTGTAGGTTTCCCTGAGCTCATGCATCGATTTTATTTACAGAAACAGGTCTGTTTTAGTGCAGAGTCATGAGGCCACAAAGGTCACGACCACCAATATTATATCTTTTTTCAGACCCTGTTCCTTATGGGATTTCTCTGAATGAATCATACAACTGCAGATCAGTGGTTCCCAACCTGAAGGCTGCAAGGTACAGTGAGGTGTACTGTGGAATTTTTGAGGAACCCTGTATGTTTTACAGGCTAGGTTAGCCATCTTCATCAATGACACAGCTTCTTTTAAAAATAGTTTTAAACAGTCAGAGAATTACGATTTTTTTCCTCCAAATTCTCGTCTTTACAAGGCTACCGTTATCAGTTTGATTTCATGATGTGAACTGCCGGTCCATCTCCAGCTTTCCCCATTACGGTTGTTATATATTGCAATTGCTGAACTTAACAACTTCTTCACCTGCCTGCTGTAAAACATCATAACTAGCGAATCTGAGAGGTGCGACTCTCAAAACATTGAATAATTCTGCTCAGCTCAGTTCAGCTTGTGAATGGAAAAAATATGGGCATTTGAGAATGAACACCCAGCTCTTATGGCCTAATGTTTGTGACTTTCATCATAATCAGTAATCAGACAAATTTACATTAGTCTTTTATGAGATATCTTCTCTTTCTCTCTCTCTCTCTCTCTCTCTCTCTCTCTCTCTCTCTCTGTGTCTTACTTTTCTTAATGATTTTCAATGTTTATTATTATAATGTGTTTTTATTGTTTGACAATTCTGTTCTGCACAGCGTTTTTGGCAAATTAACATAGGTATTTTATGGTTTATCTTGCTTTTCTTAATGATTTTTAATGATGATTGTGATGTTTGTTATGGTGAAATTGTCCATCTTCATTTCTTGATGTCAAAACCTACGTTGATAAAGTAACCATCAGTGTCAGTGTGCCTTGGCATTTTGGTTTGACCTTTGATGTGTCCTAGTCCCAAAAAGGTTGAGAACCTAGCTGTTATAGATGATCAAATCTTAATGTTTTTTCCATTGAAAGCTGTGCAGGTATTCATCATTGATACAGAAATATGAATGCCCCATAATCTCAGAGAGACTCTGCCTCTGTGTCGTAATGAAGAGAGAACTTTTCCAGCCTTTTGTTGCACCCTTACCTTTTTCTGAGTTGCTAGCTTACAATTCCAAATCTGTAAGCCTAAAAGTGTATGTTCTTCATCATAAGCCCGTTTAGTTCATAGGCAATGTTATCTGTGAGTGGCACACTCAAAAGCACTCTGACTCAGTGGCCATATGCAGAAAGCAGTGAGTTCCATCATATTAGCCAGGACATTGGTCGTCCTACTGTACAACCAGATGCCTAGTGCATTAGGTAACCCCACATAATTGTCAGGTAACATCCATGATGCAACACTCTCTGATGATGTAAACACCCCACTGACAGATGTTCTCTGCAAAGGACAGACAATGATTCATCTGTAAGTAAATGACTGGCTATTACATTTCGAGTAATAGCTTACAGAGTCGGCACTGGCAGACATGCCCAGAGCATTTTATCAACTAGGTAGATGATCACCTGGGGAAACACTAATTTTGTGTTCAAGTATGGTCATGTCCGCAACGAGGTTCTCACTAGAATGAAGTCAATATGATGTCATCACCACTAAGCCCTCCTCCTAAATGTGCTGTAGGCTACTGCACCAGCAACCGGAAAATATTCCAAGACAGTAGACAGTAATGCCAAGACGGTGATCAAAGTAAGTTTTCGCATTTAACATTATGTCTTTTCCGTGAAATGATTCAGGAAACGGTGTAAAGGTTGAATAGCGAAGATTGTCTATTCGGTTAGTTAAGTTAGACACCAAGAGAGTATCTACTTCGAAACTACAAACTGTGATAGTTAGCATAGCCTAGTTCGCTAGCTAGCCAGCATAGGGATTTGGATATGTCAGCTGGCTAACTGGTTTCCCTGTAGCTACAGTTAAACTTAGCTTGTCTAAACTTTTGAACTAATACAGAAGTCGGCATCTGCCAATTATGTCACCGCAAAATATCTAATTTCTTATGCTTTTGAAACATAAACAATCTTAGGGTCTCTGATGTGTCTGTCTGGGTTATGTGGTTCTTATCTACCTACGATAGGTTAGCTAGTTAACGTTCCTAGTGGAATTCCTGTACTCATGGCTAGGTAGATAACGTTATGCTATGTTAGCTACCATAGCTCTTTTTGCCAACGAAATCCAGATATTCGAGTAATAGGAGTAGCCTATATTCTTGTTGAATATCTGAATAGTAACGTATGCGATATAATGCCTATATAATGCATCATGTGCAATACATAATGTGCTTATTCTGAATAAACTGAATGAAAAGTCCGTGGATGTTGTTACGAACTGAAGATGACGTATATGCGAATGGCATGTACGCTGCATTCTATCACTGTCCTGTGGGTACAGGGAAAACATAAAGGAACATAAAAAAAAGAGAAAATAAAATCCATGTGTTGGTATCCTGATCGTTTAATTAATGAGTCATAGGCGGAAATGTACTGCATAACGTGAGCGTTAGACTGTCGGTGTCAGGTTTTTTATATGCTGACTTGAATTACTGCAAAGAGTATCTCTTGATGTTATAAGTGATGTTTTTGTGCTTGCAACATCAGAAATATAATCGTTTCTTTACGTACAGCATATTTGACTGATTGTTATCCCAGTCAGCAAACAATGGCTGGATTCAGACAGGAGGATGTTGAAGTGTTCTATGATATGGGAGAGGAGTTGGGAAGGTAAGTCAATGTTTAGTTACTGTAACACATTAAATCACAAACTTATTAAGTGTAGAAACGAGCATACCTCAGAATTCTGAATCTATGATTACAAGAAGAGGAAGATGAATTCCTTTTAGTGCTCTGCGCACGATTCTACTCCCTGCTTTTTAAAGGGGCACTTATCGCTTGTTTTTTGTCTGAAGGTGTTGTTTTGTTTCCCAAGGGATTTGTAAACGTATTTCTGTCATCTGCTCTTTCTCATAATCTGGTTCACATTAACAACTCGTAATTGTTTACATTACGCGAGACATTAAGAACTCGTAATTGTTTACATTATGCCTTTGGGAAGCTAAATGGTGTTGGAACAGAGAACGAGTCATCATCTTGCTGTGTGGATAAAGGCTTGACTTCTTATCTATATATGGAAGTGCAGTTATACCGCACTATGTTGCTGCACGTATGACATCATTGCTGTACAATGTAGTGCTTCTCAGCTCAAGCCTTGGAGTGCTCTCTCAGCTGAGCGTATTGTGAGTGTGCTCAGTGAGGGAAAGGGTATTTACTTTGGGAACATTCAGTACTGTTCAGGCAAGCATTTGAAACATTAGTTTCTGTCATATGAAATCCTTTTCCATGCACACCAAGATTACACACCAGGCCTTTGTAGAGGTCAAATGGTCTTTCACCATGTTGTGATTGGTATTAGAAAAAGATAGTAAATACTTTAATTTCATCCCTTTTGTTTTACTTGAGCAGCCAGCTTCACACATGTGATTTGTAATAGAATAATAATAGAATAAATAAATACACACACACACACACACACACACACACACACACACACACACACACACACACACACACACACACACACACAAACATTATTTACCAGTGTTCTGGTCAGTACTCTCTGTATAACTAATTTCTCATTTCAGTGGCCAGTTTGCTATTGTTCGCAAATGCCGAGAGAAAAGCACCGGAGAGGAGTTTGCAGCCAAGTTCATCAAAAAGCGGCGGCTCTCGTCCAGCCGTCGCGGTGTTAGCCGCGAGGAGATCGAGCGTGAGGTGAACATCCTGCGTGAGATCCAGCACAGCAACATCATCACCCTCCATGACATCTTTGAGAACAAAACCGACGTGATTCTCATCCTGGAGCTGGTCTCTGGTGGGGAGCTCTTTGACTTCCTGGCGGAGAAAGAGTCTCTGACCGAGGAGGAGGCCACACAGTTCCTGAAGCAGATCCTGGATGGGGTGCACTATCTGCACTCTAAACAGATCGCCCACTTTGATCTGAAGGTGAGAGCGTTGGGTCGCACAACATGACTGCTAGTGTGTTCAGACTCAATCAGCAACATTGCCTCTGGAGATGGGAAGAGAGGGTGTCTTTGATTTGCAGCTGAACTGAAATATCAGCTGCCTTTTGTCAAGATCAAATACTGTACCTTTGGGCTGTCACTTCTGCTGCCCTATCAGAGTCTTGTACGTATGTCTAACCACACAGGATCATTTTTATCTTTCAGCCTGAAAACATCATGCTGTTGGACAAAAACGTCCCAAACCCTAGAATCAAACTTATTGATTTTGGAATTGCACATCAAATTAAAGCTGGAAATGAGTTCAAGAATATCTTTGGAACGCCAGAATTTGTTGGTGAGTTTATCTCCAGTCAGGCGTTGATTGGTTCCTTCAGACAATAATAATCTGCTTGTTATAATCAGTGTTCATTCATCAATTTTCCTTTTTCATTTACCTTTTTTAACAGCTCCAGAAATAGTGAACTATGAACCTCTGGGACTAGAGGCGGACATGTGGTAAGTAACAACTTAAAGGATAAGTGATCAAGTTAAATCAACAGATAGCAGTAGAGGTGTATTGACCTAATCTGTCATCTGTTCCAACAAACTGTTTGCAGCCACGCGTAGTTACAATGTAGCAATCTATAATATCAATTGAGGAAGTGTGTGAGGGTAGTTTTGTGTCATGGGTAGTTGTATTTATTTACAATGGCTTGTCCCAGCCTCATGTATGGTCTACGTCCTTTCTCCATGGTAAGAAAAAATACTGGCCCAGTTTAAGCATCATCAGATTTTTCTAATACGAATGTCTTTTTTTTGTCTGCAGGAGTATAGGTGTTATCACTTATATATTGTAAGTATCTATGACTACATATTTCATTTTACTTTAAAATGATTTGTAAAGAACTGACATTGAGTGACAGATGGTGATAGATGAACCAACTCTCCCCTGCAGGCTTAGTGGGGCTTCTCCATTTCTTGGTGAGACGAAGCAAGAAACACTAACCAACATCTCTGCTGTGAATTACGACTTTGATGAGGAATACTTCAGCAACACTAGTGAGCTTGCCAAGGACTTCATTCGCCGGCTGCTTGTCAAGGATCCCAAGTGAGAACAGTCTCAGCTAATGCTAATACATTAACGCGTTAGCCTGAAAGGGAAACTGAAAGGGATTAAAGGGACATCATCCATCTACTGTACAACAGTATATCCATAGCTATTTTTGTTATTTACTTAATTAAATAGTTACTATACATTAATACTATTTAATACATTAATAAGCAGCCTAAATCCATATAACCACCAAGATGAGTGCTGCCATGTACAGAATCCTAAAATATTTTCTGAACTACAGAGATTATTGAGAATTAACACGATAGTAGATTTGTTCATTCTAAAAGTAGGGCAAGGTTAAATGTATTATGGTCTTGGAAAAATGTGCCTTACCATGTATTCCCATCACCCCCCACCCCCCCAATTTTCTTAGGAAGAGAATGACAATAGGTGACAGCCTTGAGCACCCTTGGATCAAGGTGAGTCTGCTCGGTCACCCGGTGTATCCTCAATGAAGTGTTCTAAATTCACTTGTGTTTTAAGACATTATTCCCCCTCATACTCACCCTTTATGTATTTTTCATCCGCACTCAGGCCATCAAGAGACGCAATGTTCGACCGGAGGAAAGTGGTCGCAAGCCCGAGCGCCGCCGCTTAAAGACCACGCGTCTGAAGGAGTACACCATCAAGTCGCACTCGAGCATGCCGCCCAACAACACCTACGTGAACTTCGAGCGCTTCTCGCAGGTGCAGGAGGAGATCGCGGCGGCCGAGGAGGGCCTGCGCGAGCTGGAGCGCAACCAGCGCTCGTGCCGCGAGGACGTGGCCGCGCTGCTGTCCATCTACGAGGAGAAGGAGGGCTGGTACAAGGAGGAGAACCAGAGCATCGCCGCCGACCTGGGCCACATCCGGCAGGAGCTGCAGCGCACCCAGGCCCAGCGCCGGCAGAGCCAGGAGGAGGCCCGCGCCGCCATGCTGTCCGCCAACGCGCTCAAGCGCAAGTTCGGACGCCTGGAGAACCGCTACGACGCGCTGGCCGAGCAGATGGCGTCCGAGGTGCGCTGGGTGGAGGAGCTCGTACGCTCCATCACCACCGACAAAAACATCCAGGGAGTTGGCATGGCCTGAGGTCGACCTGGACTTATGGGGTGCCTATTTTTTGTTGTTTTTGTTTGCTTTAAGTCCATAATGTTGCGTATTTACCATTCCTTTTCTTGGAAGCATATGGTATGGTAGATCTGTGGTGGGATATACACCAGATGCTGTAATGTATCTTTGTCCAGCACTTCGTTCTGCAGTAGAAACATCTCACCCAAACCATGTCCTTGTATATGTTCCTGCAGCTCACAATATGAGAAAACAAGCAATATAAGGTGAATGTTCATTGATTTGAATCAAAGTTGAAGGTATTTTTGTACTGGGTACAAAGGCCAGACTCTACATTTCTACATTTTCATTGGCAATTGCTTACGACTCGTCTATCTGTGCATTTATGAGATTGTCAAACTAGTTCAATTCCTTATATAAGCGTTGCTCTTGAGCTTTGAGCTGTGACTTGGGGGGGTTGGTGGAGGGAGGGGGACATGAGAGGCCACCCCACACACTGACTGCTAGTGTTGCACTGCGGTTATAAATTGAAACACCCCTTTGCCTTCCCACAATCACGTCATTCTCTCTAACACCAACTAAAGGGGAGAGAAAGGAGAATGTGGCTGTTTCCTGCAGACGTTGCAGAACTGCTTAATCTTACTACATATACCAAAATGTCTGCATGCTCTTAACTAAGCTAGCTGCTGGATGAGTATATTAAGGTATTGCCTTGTCTTTTATACTGGCTGTCAAACACATGAAACATTCCATTCATTTCTTTACTTATTTGCAGGACATTCCATATGTAGGATTGCACCTATATAATGTACATATAGTATCATATATAAATATATTTTTAATGTATCATTTGCACTTAAAGTGTACTATGGCAGTGTTACGTGTATAACCTCCAGCTGCATTATTCTGTATAAATTATGTTTTTTTGCTCAGTTCCCCATTAAATGTTCAGGAGGAATGTTTGTTCTAATAAACAAACAAACAAACAAACAAAAATGTACTTGTGGGTTTGGTATGTGTTCTTCACATTTAGATTAGATTAGATTCAACTTTATTGTCATTTAGCAGAGTACAGGTACAAAGTCAATGAAATGCAGTTGACATCCAACCAGAAGTGCAAAAGAAGCATTAAATAAGTGCAGATTAAGTACAGTATCATGTACAGTTATGTACACAAGTGTATGAATAGACATTCTATATAAATATAAATATGTATATACATGTAATACAAGGTTATACATGTATATAGAGAGAGAGAGACACACACATACATTTGTATTTTGCACAGGTTTATGGGTAGGTATTTGAGTATAAAATAAATAAATCTATTGTGCAGTTTTGGGTCCAAGGGCATTGATGAAACAGTGCAGAAGTAAAAAGTAATCGGGTAAACATGTAAACAGAGGTGTAGGTTTGTTCAGCAGTGATGTACCTGAACCTGCTGGTGCCAGAGTGCAGGCTCCTGTATCACCTGCCAGATGGAAGTAGGGTGAAAAGACCATGGTTTGAGTGGGTGGTATCCTTGATAATGGATTTGGGCTTGTACAGCATTTAGGATATGTGTAACCAATACTTCTTTGGGCAGCTTTCTTTGTAGTGCCTTGCGATCAGCAGTGTTGCAGTTGCCGTACCATACAGAGATGCAGTTTGTGAGTATGCTCTCAATGGTACAGCGGTAGAAGTCTGATAGAATTCTAGGACATGGGAATGCTTTCTTAAAGGTCCGTAGGGAAGCGCCTTCTTGACCAGACTGGAGGAGTTGAGAGACCAGACAGATTGTCTGTGATGTGGACCCCAAGGAACTTAAAGCTAGACACACGCTCCACCTCAGCACCGTTGATGTGGAGGGGTGTGTGTGCCTTGCTCTTAGTTCTCCTGAAGTCCACAATGATATCCTTGGTCTTTTGTGTGTTGAGTGCCATCTTATTGTTTTTACACCACATAGATAGGGGCTGAACCTCATCCCTATGTGCTGTGTCATCCTCTTCTCTGATCAGGCCCACCACTGTGGTGTCATCTGCGAACTTCATTATGGCATTGGAGCCATAAACAGGCGCCTGCACTGCGATTTGCATGCCATCCGTGGAGACATTTGTTTAGACAGTTGAAGTGGGAATGGGCTGAAGTACACAAGTAGGAATGTACTGGTGCACACAGAGTTTTTGGCTCTGGCTGCCTCAGACCCTCTCCAGCCTTGGCATCACATGAGCCAACGCAGAGACTGCAGCTCATGCCTGCTATTCTAAAAGGGGTTTCCAGATAAAAAATAAAAAAAAGTTCAGTGATTCAGACCAAAAATGGATTGCTTTTCTTTTGCTAACAATTTCCCTCAGCTATTTTAATCATGGCTAATGGATCATTGCTGATAACAGTCCATTTTGCTGTAGACTTTTCCATGGGGAGAAAAAAGGGGACAGGACACTCCCACACACTGGGTTAAACTTTCCCCTGAGGATGGTACTTTTTTTGGCCGCATCTGTCAAGATGGCTGAAGATGTATGCTTTTCGTGTGACTTAACCCAAAGCCTGTCACGCCCCATTGCAGTCCTCAGCATGGGACAAAAGATCCCTGCAGCTGTAACGAAGAGGTCCTCCTCTCTGTAAGGCGGGTAGCCTATTCATCACATCAAGACTATTCATCACATCAAGACTCTCTTGGCTTTTTCACATCCAGCGTACAGTACATTCCACAGGTCGAGCCGACGTCTTCAAAGATGGCACGATCCTCCAAGTCCTCGCAGAACTCTTGCAACTTCCTGCTGGCTTTCCTCGCCCTCTGGTCCATGACCTCCCTGGTGGTCATCATAGTGTGGGCGACGTGGCCTCACATGCGGAGCTTGAGCCATTGCGAGGCGGCCCGGCAAACGGCCGTCGAGAAGCTTGAGGGTGCCAGGGTGGTGAGGGAGAAGGACAAGGGCAGGCTCAGGGATCAGCTGAGCGGCAGCCGCCAGAACCAGACAGAGCTGCGGAGGGAGCTGGGGATCATCATGGAGACGCTGAGGGAGACTAATGTGTCACTAATGGACAGCCTGCAGGAGAAGGTGAGTCCTGGATTCTATCACTCCTCACTGCTTTTTCAAATAGCCCTCTGTGTGGGAAGCTGTAGGGACAGCTGCATGTTAATGGGGTGGAGGTGAAATGGATGAAGTCTGTTGCTGAAAAGCCATACTATGGTGTAATACTATAAGTGTGCCCTCACAGATTTGTTTTGTGTAATAACCGAAGCATTAAATGTGGTCCTAACTGTCATGACAGCTCTTGTAAGTCAGATGTGAAACTAGAGTGGAAACTTGATAATGTGTCTGATTTGTCTAAAATGTATAAATACATCAAGTCCATGACTATAAACAATGCTGGAATACTTACCATATGGGAGAGAATAAAAATATGGCACAATTATCTTGCTACTATAATGGTTGGTGTTATTCACAACACTTTGAAGTTCATGATTTGTATAAAAGGTTGTGCTTTCTCATTTTCCATTTAAGGAGGCTTTGAAAGAGAACATTACTACTTTAAAAAGTGATGTAGAGATGCACATGACCCTGCAAAAAAACTTGTCTTCTGTACTGGCATGGCAGGAAGGTACAGTATGAATATATTTTGCATATTTTATTTGTAGTCATGGCCCATTAAAATATATAACAGATTTGTGACGTGTTTTATGGATTAAGTTCACACATATAAAAAAAAACCTTTGTTCAGCCCATATTGACACACTGCAGGCTAACTTGTCATGGAGCCTTCATCAGTGGGACTCATGTGACGCATTAATCAGTGCCGCTAAAAGTCAGCAGGTGGCAGCAGAGAGTCAGAACAAAGCCTGCAAGTCTACTACTGCTTATATATCCAAGCAATTGTAAGTACAATAAAACAGGCTTACGGTATATTGTTTAAGATTTAATATTTATGTATCTACAAATGGAGAGAATTCTGAAAATAATAAGGATGAATTATCTTCTAGGAATGCATGCAGGACTGAAGACGACAACGGATCGCAACAGAGCTAGGCCTAGGCCTAGGCCTTCACCGCCACATTTTAATTTTGTGACTATGTATTGTATGTTTTGAGTTCTGTTAAAACTACGCTGTAGTAAATTGTGTTCAAAATAATATGTAAATCATTTCTGATTGAAGAAGGACTCATAATGAATGCCAAAATGCACCCATTATATCTTGAACTAAGAGACTGCATATGAAATTGTATTTGGTGTCAGAGAGGTGTACATGTCTAAAATTCAACAACCCCTTCTTTGTATAGGTCTGTTTTACTCACATTAGGCTACTTTGGCTCCAGAAGAGATAGGTACTGTTTGTTGTCGTTGTCACCATGTCAAAAACATTTAAACATTTTGTGCAGTCAGCACTCTCCACCTAATATTGAATAAAGTTAACTATCAAGTATCCTGTGCAATTGCCAGTGTATTTTGGATTTTTTCCTGCATCTTCCACAAAGTCTAATCTACTTTGTATACGCCTACATCCACTTATTGCAACATAGGCCCTATACTCTGATTTAAAGATCCACTATATATGCCCCTATTTGCAACTACTTGTAGCCAAAAAAATCACATTTGCTGAAAGGATAAACACATAAGGCTTACATTTGATCATCGTTTGATCTCTAGTAATTAACAGTAGGCTATGCCATTTGTAAATAGTTAGCTAGAGGACGTGTCCACACCATAGACCTAAAAGAAATGGACAAACAGACTCCGTCGTTCTCAATGAGAGGGGGCTGAAACAAAAAATCGTTTCCTGTTCATCGTACTGCGCAGACTCAAACTCATTTTGTGACGTTAGCCTGCTGTAACTCGTCTGATAGATCGAAAACCTCTGAAATTGTTAACGTTCGTTTTTTAATATTATTATTATGTGTACTTGCCTCTAGGTAATGCTTTACCATATCAAACAGTAGGCTACCGTAGGCTACACGCATTTTCACTGATCTTGCGAATGACTCTCCGTCATGGTTTTCGTGCAGGCTCACTCAGCTTCTCATCCAAACATTACGGGCGAACGTTAGCTTCCCTACAACAGACATGCTAAAATACTTCTTTACGGGAAACCAACGTAATATACGGGGAAGAAGTGAATTAATTTTGCCTTCGACACCCTATATAGAATACACAGAAGCTATAAGGGAGACAAAGGGCACATGTTATATGAAGTTATGGGATCGCAAAAAAATCTGAAATCTATGGCCGTCCAAGGGAGTTAGCAGAGTGTTGATCACCAGCTCATTTCGTGTTTCTACTTCCGGGAATATGCCTGCCCCCTTGGTCCACACCAGTCCTCACGCAGTAGATACATTGTTTTGATCTAGCTGAGATGTTTTGAGCTCCCCCTGTCTGTCGTTCTAGCAAACAAAAAAGCACATAAGGTCATTTCCGGTCACGGAAGGGAAAAACATCAAAGTAAAAGTCTAATATTTACGACTCGCAGACATGCTCGCAGATGATCATAGCGCAATTTATTCCATAACAGTAAAATATTCTTCATTAGTGTTCGACAGCTATACAACCGTAAGAAACATACCACTGTTACACCTTTGTTACACCAAGTATACATTTAAGGAACACACCACCCCATGGCCAATCTACTCTTGTCAGTGAGTTTTAGAATTGAAATCCTCACAACCTATAAAGCTTTACATGGTTTGGCACCTGACTATTTAAAAGATGTATTAATCCCCTACTGTATGGCTTGGCCCTTCAGATCCTCCAGCCTGGGACTTTTAGTTGTTCCAGAAAGTAGCCTAAACTGTCAACTAGGGGTTGGCATCAAATCTGCACCATCAGTGGCTGTTATTAAATCTAGTCTAAAGACCCATTTTTATACAACTGCCTTCCATAATTAGTGAGTGATTAGGCTACTCTGATGTCTCTGGTAATTTATTATTATCATCATAAGTTTTGCTCGTGAATGAGTTTGGACTCTTACTTTGACATGCTGTCAACCGTTCTCAAGAGCTTAAAACCGGATGTATGTGTTAGGCCGAGGTAGTACTGCTACAACATAAAAAAAAGAAAAAGAAACGGGAAGTTGGACATAGACGTGAAGTAATTTCTCGAGGTTGCTGCATGTTAAGTACTATTTATTGTAAAGCTCAGATAATATGCACACTGTAATCTATTTTAGAGTCAACAGAGGAATTCATTTAAATCGTTTTGGTGTCCTGTCTAGCTCCTTCGTCTGGTGCCGAACCATCCAGTGCTAGCTCTGCAAGGTTAGCTAACTACTACCAAATGGGCTTACATACCACATAGTAAAACACAGCAACCTAACAAAACCACTTTTTATGAGTTATTTTAAGATGTTTCATCCCGGCAGACATTCTCCGTAGATTGATATAGTGTAACGGTAACTAAAATGACTATGAGTTGATGGCACAGTGACATCCATGTTCTCTGAAACCATAACAGCCATTTGCTAGCGGTTATTGTAATGCCAGTGGTCAGTCCATGTGATTATTGCTAGCTGTGGTCTTGCACTAGACTGTGGCGTGATTATTAGATCTTTATTTGCTGATATTAAAAGTATCTACTTGAAAAATCGGGGAAAATCAAGCTACGAGTTTCTGTACATGTCGTAGTGACAAGATCATTCCTAGACGTTGATACAATCTTTCTGACGTTATGTGACAACTGTGTCCTTCTCTCAACGTTGTCAGTGTAGAAGAAATCTACATATCTGTTCTATCAGAAAGAAAAATATGTTCTCATAAAGGTTATGGTTTTTTAGCCAAATCCAGTATCCCACGAAGGAAGATGGTCCAAAGCCCTGCAACAATTGAGGTTGATTGAGTATGACTTCTCCAGATGGGTTTTATCCCTTTCCCTGGAAGATTTCGGAAACCTCCACTCAGTCATCACCGAGTGCATCAGTGGCCTCCAGGAATGAAGAAACCAGCCAGTCTCAGATTACTGCACAGCAGGTGGAGGAAAGAATCGACTGGAGTCAAGGGGCAGTAGTGACGTGTTCAGATGAACAACCAGTTATGGAGACCCAAGTTGTGTGTCCCTCACATTCTTGTTTACATCTGACAGAGGCTGCCGTCTGCCAGACACAGGACTGTCAAACAGATCCACCACTGGGTGTTCCTGAGTCTCCATCTCCTTCACTTGAGAATAACTCTCAACCTGTAAACTCAGATCACAACCCTTTGGAATTACATTATGGGCTTGCTTCAGAGTGGGTACCTGGAACACATAATGCAGATGAAATGTTCAGTCAGGAGGCTGGAGGTGTGTCACCACACCTTGTGATTCTTGAATACAGACCGCTTGCAGAGAGCTCGGAAACCCTTGCTGGACATGGCAGTGTGGTGGAGCATGGGGAATCCGTAGTAGTGTTGACTGAAGCTGGCACAGATGCAGAAGCAGCCACTGGTGGAGAAGCTACCAAACCTGTGCCTGATGAGGCGACTGGTGTTCACTCTGTTGAGGAAAGCAGTCGGCATCTTCTGTCCACCTCTGAATATGCAGCACACAATGTGTGTCTGCAGCTGGCAGAAGTTGTCGTCTGCCATTCCCCGGACACCCACATAGTTTCAGCACTGAATGTTCCGGAGTCATTAGTTTCCTCGCCAGAGCATTACTCTGGACTGGTGAGCTCAAGTGGGTCTAATGCCCCTGTTGAATTACAGGATGTACATGCGTCACACATGCCACTAAGAGCATATAGTGGGGACAAAATGGACCCCGTAGTAGCTGTGGCTCAGTCACCACCTCCTGGAGCATCCACAAACCTTACAGAGTCTTCAGGAAGACCTGCTGGACCTAGTGATGTGTTTGAGCCTAAGGACTCTGTATTAATGTTGAGTGAAGCTAACACAGATGGAGAAGCTGCCAAACCTGTGCCAAAAGAGGTGACTGCTGTTGACTCCGTTGAGGAAATCTGTTTGGATCCTCTGTCTAGCTCTGGATGTGCTGTCGTTTGCCATACTCAAGACTCCAACACAGCTTCAGCACTGGGTGTTTGTGGTGCACTATCTCCTTCACCAGAGCATAACTTTGAACCTGTGAACTCAGACAATGAGCTTGTGGAATTAAAGGGTGGACTTACTTCAGAGGGGGTGCACAGAACACATACTGCAGATATGAACTTGATTCTGGATCCTCTAATGGCAGTACGTCTGTCACCACAGCCTTTGTCAGAGTCAGGAGACCTTAGAGAGACTTCAGAAACCCTTGCTACACATGGCAGCGTTGTGGAACCTGAGGAGTCTGTATTATTGTTGAGTGAAGCTGGCACAGATGCAGAAGCTGTCCTGAGACCTGTGCCGAATGAGGTGACAGCTGTTGACTCTGTTGAGGAATACTGTAAGGATCATCTCTCCACCTCTGCAGATGCGGTGCACAGTATGTGTCAGCGTGAACTTGTGGACAGTTTGTTTCCTCGCTCTTTTGAGGAGGAATACAAAAAGCAACGTGCGTTATCTGATGTAGCAAGTTCAAACGGAGCACGTCCAGATGGTGAACCTTTGACCAAGTGTGTGACGCAGAAAGACTTTCTTGTGGCTGCAGAAGCCACAGACATATGTGCCAAAGAAAAACAGACAGGATGCAGTGAGACATTACAAGACAACCCAGAACGCTCTCAGGCAAGCGTAGATTCTGATTCACCCTACAGCTTTAGACGGAAAAGGCGATACCCCCCCAGCAGAAGCAGCAGTTCTGCACCAGTCAGCGCAAAGCAAAGTTGCCCAAGGACGGAGCAGATATGCAGGCCCAGCTCCCCACCAGTGGAGGGCTGCAGCCAGGGCACTCCAGCTCCCATTGCCGTGCCAGCCAAGAAGAAGCGAGGAAGGCCACGGAAGACTCAGCTGCCAGCCAGTCAGAATGAGGTAGGTCTGAATTCAAAATGGAGACAAAAAGACAATGTATTTTTTTGTTAATATGGCAATCTCTCCTTATCAACCATATTAGTGTAGTTGATTCTGAAGGATTAATGAAAATACTACTATTTTCTGGAACTATTAGCTATTCCAATACTGTTGTAACTGTAGCTGTATTGACTTCACATGTGTATCTTCATTGTTCTTGATATGTTGTGAGACTTGAGCTAGAAAATATGAAAGGTCTTTCTTTTTTTTACTCATAGCCTCAGAATCACATTATTGTTGTCAGACCCATATTTTTTGTTTTCAAACTTTTTAAAAACCAAAATATGGGTCTGACAACAATAATGTGATTCTGAGGCTATGCGTAACATGGTTATGGTGAACAGTTATGATTTGAAGTATGAATAGTGACCACCACTCTCTTCTTCTTCTTCTGATCAGGTGTCCTCTACAAGCGTAGTGCCAGCTGGAATAGCTACCCTCGGGTCTCCTATAGCCTGTAAAAGTACTCTGACAGAAGACTGTCTGGAGGAGTCACCAGACTCCCGTAAGAGGAAAGAAGCAACAGCAGCAGCAGCAGCAGCATCATCCACAGCAGGTGGTGAAACTGAAGGCCAAGGGAGTAGCACCTCTCCGCCTGTCCCACCCCTCGACTTGAGCACTGATGCTCTCTTACGGGAGTCAGGTACGCACACACAGACACAGACACAGACACACACTAACGCACACACAAACACACAATCACATCAGGTTAAATGCATCATGACACACCAAACCACTTTCCATGCCAACTTTGACACAAGTATGACCTTTTCTTGCAGTTTTTTGGCAGATTGTGGAAAAAGTTATTGCATGGTTTGTTTGAGAGTAATTGTCCTCCATGCAGACTGATCTGATGCAGATTTATCTTTTCAGAGACGCCAGCGGCACCCTGCTTAGACCTTTCCCTCGAGCAGATTCTGCAGGATGACCCTATGCCCCTCACCCCTCTCTCTCTCCCAGAGGAAGAGGAGGAGGAGGATGAAGATCCAGAGGATGATGAGGAGCTTCCCAGCATTCTCGATAGAAGTGAGTAAACTCCATATGACCTTTTCAAACATACAGCCTCTGCATGGTCAGCTCCCATTCCACAATGAAAAGACAAAATATACTTTATATACTATGGTTGAAGCAAGACAGTTAGTTTTTTTAACTGCATTGTAAGGAAGAAAAAGGAAATAAGGACTAAAATTCATTCATCATTTTGTCCAGAACCCTTGTCCATTACTGAGGGATCGTGTGTCTGGTGCAAATTCCGGAAGTACCCTTTCTGGCCTGCTGTGGTATGTGTGACCATTAAATTACCTTTGTGTGTGTGTGTGTGTGTGTGTGTGTGTGTGTGTGTGTGTGTGTGTGTGTGTGTGTGTGTGTGTGTGAGAGGGTTAGTGCATCTAAATGTAAATATGATTCAAATTTGAGTTTTCCAGTTATACATTCGATACAGCAAATCCTTCTTGGTAAACCAAACAGCTGTGTGATGTGTGACCTTGCAAAAGGTGTGAAGTTGTTTCATCATTTGCTTTATCAAATTAACTTTTATGGTCTTTCTGTTTGTAGGTTAAAAGTGTGAACCACAAGAATAAGAAAGCCAGTATTGTGTTCATTGATACCTTTCTGATTGATGAAAAGGGAATTAGGAAAGGGTAAGCAGTACCTATCCTCCAGAGGTGTGAATACAATAAGGAATGCTATGTAGATATTACACTAACAACATATGTGTGTATATTGTTGGAATCATGACTGCAAAAACTGTCATTCACCTTTCCACCTGCTCCCTTTCACAATGTTTATTTATGCAAATTAGTAAACCGTCTAGAGAGCGTGGAGCAATTGCAGATATGTAGTGGTGTGTCTGTGCGTGTGGGAATAGAATCTTATGTGATCCTTTAAAGAGACATGTGTGTCACTTAATCTTTAGTTGGACTTAAGTGATAATTTCCCTCATCTGCTCTCACAGTCTCACCGTGTCGCTGAAAACCTTGAAGCCCTTTGATTGTGAAGAGGCAGAGGAGCTGACGGTATGAATTAACACATTTGTAGGCTTCTGAGGACTTTTGCTTAAGCATACCACTATAACATTAGAATCCTAAAGGAGGCTAATGAAGTCCTTGGTGGCATCTGTGTATTGTGAAGAAGAGAGAGCAGCATTTACATATGTATAGTGTATAGTGTTCGGACACATTTAAGAAATAAGATATGTGGGAATTAAAATGTTGTCCAATTTAGTCCTTAAGGAGGTGTTTCCGAAATTGAAAAAGAATAAGATCAAATTGAGAATTGTCTCATGTGTTCCTTAGGAGCAAGCCAGACAGCAGTATGGTGATGCAATCTCATGGTGCTTGGAGCTCATATACGACTACAGAATCCGCATTGGTAAGCACTAAGCAGGGGGAATTTATACCCAGCGTGTTGGTAACAGTTAAAGGTTACATTGTAACCATTTCTTGCCATTTTTACATGTTTGTTTCTCCTCTAGAATGTTAATTATTGAGCAAAATAAATGTACACTATTAGGCAATCCTTTCTTTTGATATATGATTTGTTTCTGTATTCAAAATACTATTACAAATTTGACAGTTTTTTACTGTTCCAAATATGACAATTTTTGTATGTTTGTTTGTAAATTCCAATTTAACAGGCTCTTCCTTGTTCAGTGCTACAACTCTCTGCTAAGTTTCATGAAAATTGGACCAGTCGTTATAGTGTAATCTTGCTGCTAGTCAAAAACCACAGAAAACATAACCTCCCTGCAAAGTTAATAAAAAGTGTGAAACTGAACTGCATCAGTAATGAAGGTGTTGAGATGCTTTCCACAGATAATTCTTCATGACTTAGGTCATGCAGAACCACACCCCGTCACTGGTTCTCAAATGCATTTGTACGTATCCCAGATAGAATCTTTAGGATCCAGTGAGACTCCAAAACACTTGGTGCATTTGTTCAGCATGTCTCCCATCAACCGGCTAAGCCACCTAGCATTGATGGTCTAGTTGAGTCAAGTTGAGTTCTTGGTCCACACTAGAGGACTGTAGTAACCTGTCTTTCCTACAGTTTAATTGCCATACCCTGTCTACTCCATGTTCATGCAGTTGCTGATGAATATGAGTTTGTAATGACTGTCTTGCATTTGCAGGTTGTGGGTCTTTCTCCGGCTCCTTCATAGACTATTTTGCAAACGATATCAGTAAGTTATCAACTCATCGCTGTGAACTAAATTGTTTATAGTGAGACTATATTGTTTTGCTGACTGAGAAGCTGCTTTGAGTGGCTTTAGCTATAATATACTGATTCATTAAACAGTAAACCCTATGCACAAGCTATGTGTAATAAAATATGGTACTGGTACATCAGATAGCTATTTTCAGTTTCTGCATGCATGATATCTGCATCCTACATAAATTAGTACTTATCCTTTAAAACTCCTTATGCATCAATGTTCTGCCTTATAAACGGGATGTTATCATCTTGCTCCCCCTGTCCTAGGCTGTCCCCTCAGGTACAAGTACTCCCAGGGCCCCTCGGATCTCACCTTCCCCACGCAGCTCATCGTGGACGACCTGTGCGACAGCTCCGAGGAGGACGGTGCCGGCGACCACACTGACGAGCACCAGTGTAAGAAGATGCTCCCTGACCGGGCCAAGGCTGCGCGGACTCGGGCCAACGAGAAGCTGGTGGATTTCATCGTGAGGAAGCGGGGTGCAGAGAAGCGTCTGCTGGTAGGAGGATACGCACTGGCGTTGTAAACTCATTTCAGAAGTGAAATGGCCGGAAGTAGTTAACAACACAGCAAACTTTAACCAAACATGGGTCAGGTCTGTGCAGATCTGACCAGTGCTGCCTCACAGCACGTAATCTAGTTCCATTTTAAGCATTTGCTAGTCCTCATTTGAGATATTTTGGCTGTTCATTCTTACTACAGTCATATAATTTAAAGGTTTCCTATGCAATATTGTATCTTAATAAAGCAGCTTTGAAGTCGTTTTGATCGTAAACTAACTTGTAATAGGGAAAATCGTGCACATTTTGCAGCCCTAGCCTATCCCTCTACCTTAGTTATGGGATGGGTAACCTTACAACTTCTCA
This sequence comes from Sardina pilchardus, assembly GCF_963854185.1. NCBI lineage: Eukaryota > Metazoa > Chordata > Actinopteri > Clupeiformes > Clupeidae > Sardina > Sardina pilchardus. Next base: position 41,197,480 of record NC_084995.1, on the reverse strand, counting down.
GTCCCCCACCCAGAGAATCATGAATTGCATAATGGCAATTGTTCAGTAGCCTACTATTTGTATGAAAATGTGTAATATTACCTTGTCAGTCAACATGGCTCTTCAGAGATGATCTTTGCTCGTTTGTAAACAAATCCACATGCACCATGTTCAGGGAAGGGCGTTAGCCATGAGTGGTATTTACAACAGTTGAATGCAAATACTAAGCAACTATAGGGGGAGCCCAGTAGGGGAGAGAACAGACCTGCATTGGATACCTTTAATAGTCTATAGTCTCTCACAGAAAGGGGTCAGATTACTGATAATAGATAGATGGTGTAAGTGGAGATTTAAAGGCATACAGTAGAATTAAGGCTGTTATCTGGGCAGTGACGGATATCTCTAACTTTGTCAGGCAGGAATATCCAGGAATATACACTGTAGGTGGGGTGGAGGATTGAGGAAAAATATGATTAAAATAAAATGATAATAACATAACAACTTTTAATAAGCCTTCTGTGGGACCATACTCTATGGAGATGAAGAGTGTCATCTTAAAAGCTGCTAATGTGTGTTGACCCTTCTAGGCGGTGATCAGTGGTCAGGAGGCGTCCAAGTGGCTGCGGGCGCTTCAGAAGGCCAGCCGCTTCGTGGTGGACCCCTACCTGGAGGACGAGGAGCAGGTGGACCAGGTGTACCGCTACCTGGACGAGCTTCTGAGGAGGAGCCCGCAGACTTTGCCCTGCCTGGCCAACCTGGAAAGGATCCCTTTCATCTTGGACGTGTTGCTGCCAGAGGTATGTCCCCCATCAACCACAAGCGTATGGGACCGTAAAGATATGTGACATTTCAGTGACTATTTAGTGACCGTTCAGTGATTCAGCATTGAGTTATAGTGTTGTGTGATTTCTTCATATCCCTATCTCTATTAAATGATTATTAGTCTTGTAACTTATACATACTGGGCCCCGGCAGTGGCGCAACTGGCTGGGGCACCTGCACCGTACGCTGGCGACCCGGGTTCGATTCCCGCCCCGTGGTCCTTTCCAGATCCCACCCTGACTCTCTCCCACTCACTTCCTGTCATTCTCTCTACTGTCCTGTCCAAATAAAGGCATAAAAAGCCCCAAAAATAATCTTTTTAAAAAAAAAACTTATACATACTGTTGTAACTGATTATAACAACTCAGAAAATGCACAACCTGCTTAACATTCAGGGATATGAATGTCTTGATTAGGCTCTCATCTATGCCATTGCGGGAGTAGACGACATACCTTTAGAACAGGCCGAGGAGAAATATCGAAAAGGACCCTGTATAAGCAAACGGTAAGAGTTCTTTTAGCCCTCTTTAACTCTGTGTAGACTACCACTGACTCCTGACACACTGACTCTTTCTTACCGTTTTGTTTTCAGGGAGAGGCAAGAGTTTAACATGAGGATCGAACAGCTGATGAAGACTCTCAATCAGTGTAAACATGTGCTGTGAAACTGCCCTGATCCACAGAGGATGTGAACTAGAAGAGTTTTTTTTCCCAAATTCTATTTCTAAAAGAGTTCAGCGACCATCTGTTGATTTGTTTTACTCTCTCCGTGTTGTGGTCTGCTGACAGTGACGGTGAATGTAGTGACCTTTATACGTTAAGTTTGACATAAAGTCATTGATGGGCTCAGTGCAAAATTTGTGGACGTTTTGTTGAGTTCAATTGGCGTCCCTGGTTGTGTCCCTGTGAGTCGGCGGTGGCTCTTCGGGACTCCCAAAAAGGCTGGCTGCGGACTGCGTCCCAGAGGTGACGTTGAGTCCCGAGTCAGGACTGGACGATCCTCAGAACACTCTTTTGTGACCCTGATATTTCTGTGTCCATCCAATGCGACGGATCTCAAAAGGTACGAGAAAGTGCTGGAGAGAAGGTGGACCCGTTGAGGGTGTCCAGGCCAGCACAGTACAGCACAGCACTGCCCCTGAGGTAGCTCTCCCCAGCTGAGCTGGTGCTTTACTCTCTACGTGGCATTAAGGAGTCCCTCTCTCCCTACAGCTATGTTCGTTACCCATTAAGCTAAGTGTCATTTGGTCTACAATTGGTGCAGCTGTTAAAAATGTATATTGAAATATGGTTGAAAGACTGTGCCCCATTTGTGTCATACATTGACATGTATCCCACAATATTTTCTTGTGTATATTTTTATATAAACATTCATTCTTAATTTTCATAAATATTTATCATTTTATTTAATATTTTATCAATTGAAATATTCGAGCCAATTTCTGTAGCTTTCTTTGAGATTCAGTTTCAAGTTAGTGATATTTGTTGTGGAAAACTGAGATGATACTGCACCTATGTTTATGGCCTATACAGTGGAACGCAAACATTTGAGCGCTCTCTTCTATATTTCTCCTATGAATACGTGAGATTTTACTTTTGTAAATACTCCACACTCTTCAAACCTTGTCCCAACAAGCTGTGTAAAGAACACACTAATATTGGGAGACTGTTTATTTATCATACAAATCGCATCATCTTTGTAGGTCCAGAAGCATTCTCTCTTTCTTTTTTTTCAATAACAGCTAAACTAATTACTGCACCTTTGTAACATCACCTGTGAGAACTGCAGGTGAATGCTTTTGCAGATCTGCTGCATGTTATGTTGCTTTGTGTTTGAATGTGTATATTGTTATGCAGTGTACAATTCAGTTGAACATGTGTCTGAAAGTGTACATGATATTCATTGACATTGGCACTGGGCTCCTTGAGGTTCACTGTGCCCAAGGCACAAAAACGAGCAAGGCTCAAGTTTTCAAAACATTGTCCACTTTGTAATAAAGCGTGTGGAATGATGAAAGAATATTTTTGGCTGACTGATCTATATAAAGGAGAATAAAAGAAAACAACCAGATAGAAGTCATGTAAACATACCTGTTCATTGCTAGTCGTGGTAGTCAAGTTCCAGTACAAGGCCCAACAAAGACACAAAAGTTTAAGACTCGAAATGATCTTATCGACAGTTATTAATTCATATTAGGTTGTTATGGTTAAATGGCTGTGTTGTGCAAATATTTTATCAAAATCTTCATACCTTTTATGTTCATAGACATGTAACATCCATACAGGTTTCCTTTGGAATGTTACATCATACAATCAAGTTCTCTAAACACACCTTAGTACTGTTTTGTATGCTAAATATTCATACAGATCCATCCATAAAACATAAACCAACTCGCACATTACATGTATGCATCTCATAGAGGGGAGGTCAGTAGAGTTTGTTTGTGTTGTTGTTTTGCTACAGACAGCACGCCGAAGAGTAGTCTCAATAGTTCCACAAGAATATCGTCTGCCAATCATGGCAACAAGAAAGCTGAACATGTTCCTCAGTACACAAGTGCACATGACACCCACAGGAAGTGGGTGAAGTTATAGCCATGTATGGTCAAAACGGAGGCTGTGGTTTGTCTGGGGCCTTGTGAGCGGCGTGCCCTTTATGGTCCCTTCAGCGTGTTGATTTGCGCACAGATTTTGAGTGCGGGCCCCAGTTTGATGTTCATGGCGCTCACCAAGTGGTCCTCGGTCAGCAGAAGCAGGGCCTGGCCGTCAATCTCCTGCGAGCGGAACTCCTCGGCCATCTCGGCACATCCTACCACAGGGAGGTTGGTTTTCACATGCACATTAGCCTCATCTAGGATTGGCAGTATGTCAATGTTGAAGTCATTTTGTTTAAAAAAAAAAGAACACATTTCAATGACCCTGATCAAAGGTGCTGTACAATCAAAAAAGTAAAACCATCATATACTAAAAACAGAGAAAATGGCGCAAAAAATACAAATGCTAAAACAGCAATTGGTCTCTGTAAGCTTTTTTGGATAAAAGTGTCCTAAACCGCTAAAATATTGGTGGTACTGCTGGTGTAATACAGTACTTTTTTATCACCGTTACCTGGTATGGAGTTGATGTAGGAGCACACTTGCTCCACGCTCCATTGAGAGGGGTTGGGCAGGGCCACGGGGTGATCGTCTGAACCGATTGATTCTCTCCTCCTCCTCTCCTTGCGCTCTTCCTCCTGTTCCCTCTCACGCTCTGCCTGACGACGCAGCCGGGTTGTCATGGGACCCGGGGGCTCATCCTCGTCATCCTCCTCCCCATCTAGCCTGGCTGGCAGCTGCACCCTCACACACACACACAGGTGAGCTCATAAGATCAATGCATAACAGTTTATAGGGCTGTATATTTAAGTGTGTGTGTGTGTGTGTGTGTGTGTCTGTAAACTCTACTATTGTGAGCCCTCGCACACACAGGTGAGCTCCTAGAACCAATGCAGAACAGTTTATAGGGCTATATATAACATGTATTTGTGAGTGTCAACTTTACTATTATGAGCACAATTTGCACAATAACCTTAGGCTCTACTTGACGACTTATCCTGGTCCTTATCACCTGCACTTTGTTTCTGTAGCCGTTCACGTGCTGCCGGCAGTTATACGTTAACATCCATGAAAAGCTTTCCTCTTCCTACACTACCAGGTTTGATTCTGACTAATTTGATTCTGAAGGGTGTGCTGAACTGAATCCTTATTATGCTGTGCTGCGCTGGCTGCAGCTAACATCTTCAACGAGCTCTAACATACCTGTCAAGTTTACCACCATTGAAATCCGTGAGGTCAGCCTCAGGTATGTGAGAAATGTTGACAATCCACAAGTCTCCCAAAAGAGGCAAGTGACCCTGAGGCAAGAGTCAACTCTTCTGACAGCCACGTTTAGTACCACAGGACCTGTTCACTGACCTGTCTGAGGAAGTGCTCTCTGGATATGCCGTCGGCCCGTCCGGGGGGTCTCCCCCTCCTGCCCATGGGCCTGTGGGGCCAGCGGCTGGCCCTGTCGGGCCTCAGGAGGCCAAGGCGCCGCGTGCTGCTCACGTTGAACCTGTCAGTCAAGGCCAGATAAGGAGAGAACAGGCCCAGCACAGTCAGGGCTTACAGTTACAGTTATTATTTATACAGCTGTATAAATGAACCAAGGGCATATCTTTCCGGACTTCAATCCGGAAAACAATTGTTTGGTTTGACTGACTGAATGCTTTCGTGAAAAAAGTGTGCTTATTTATTGTTAAATGAACTTAGATCCTTTCTTTCAAGGAGTATCCCAACACTGGATATCTCTTTCCAGGAGTTTGAAGATACATGTTTGAGAATGACTATGGTTTTGTACCAAAGTTCATGAAGTACGAAGTGCAACAGACTATACTTTTCTTCCTTTAAGGAGGTGTAAACCCATAGCTGTAAGAAAAGTGCAGTCGAGGGAAACCCACCTCCTGACACAGGTCATGGAGCAGAAGCGTTTGGAACGGAGGAAGCTGTGGGTGTAGCCCCTCTTCCCACAGAACTCGCATTGCAGCACGTCCGACAGGCTGTCCTCCAGGGGCTCTGCGGACAGACAGAGTGTAACCGTTTCAACTCAGAGGGGTGTTACTTAGCCTGGTTAAATCACACATATTCACTTCACGTTTACTCTATGGGCCAGTGTCCTGCGCCCCTGTTAAGCCTAGTCCTGGACCGATAGAGAACTTCACTGGAGGTTTCCACTAAATAAAAAGCTTGTCGTTTAGGACCATACTTTAAATGCATGGGAACTGGTCATTTATATGTACTGTACGTCGTGCAGAGGTGGAAAAGTCCAGCTTCAGAAAGTAAAAGTCCTACCACATTATCTGTGCCAACCATTTATTTAAACCAGCTGATTCTAATTAGAAACTAGAACAGCTAATTAGTGATATCACCTGTGTTAAGTGCACAAGAAGAACAAATACATGGTTGGATTTTAACTTTCTGAAGCTGGACTTTTCCACCTAGATAGATAGATAGATATATAGATGCTTTATTGATCCCCAAGGGGAAATTCAAGACGTGGTGGTGTTACATTTTGCCACTTAATCACAGTAAAAACTGATTACTGGACTTTTGTACTTGAGAAATACACCACAAGTCTCACCGTCATCAGCTGGGAGGTCGTCCATGTCAGAGTCGGAGGAGTTCTCTGGGTCGTCCACATCCATCAGGTCATCGTCGGGGTCGGGATCGCCGTTGGAGGTCACCTCCTGGTTCTCCGGCAGCGCAGCCTGCTCGTCTGCCAGTGAGGAGCGGCTCATCTGTAGAAGGTGACACCTGTTAAACCACAGCTCAGGGTCACACTAACACGTCCCGAGCATCATTTTGCAGTGGAAGGGGTTAGATATTTGTTATTTTCTGGGCAGGGCTTGGGTACAATATCCACAAAAGTGCTCTACTGCTCAGTCAGATTTTGTTCAAATAGCTGCCTGTTTCTCTTTACCATGTCAAATTTTAACATTGAGAGACTATTGTTTAAATGTCTCTGATGTGCTAACTACCGCCTGGGCACTGACATCCCAGACTTGTTGTTGTTGCAGCTGCTGCTACTGAACTGCTACAGCTCCACCTTGTGGACATACCAGGAACGGTTCCAGCCCCTCCTGGATGACGAAGCCCTCTATGAGGTGTGTGAGGATGTGAGGTTTAGCGACCGCCTGTGAGGCCTGGCCCTCAGGACTCTCTGGCAGGCTGGTAGCGGGGGGCTTGCTGGTGCTTCTTACCACGGCAGGGTGGAGGGGAGGGGGGGAGCTGGTGACGAGAGGAGGCTCCTCAGGTGACCGGATCACAGATTGGCTCGATGGCGCACAGGAAGAGTCCAACCCAGCTAAAGAAGGGGGTCAATAAATGGAAATGAGTGCTCACCAACTACTATTTACTTAACTTAACTGTATTACCACATACTAGTACTCAACAACAGTGGGATAAAAGTGCACTCATTTTAAGTACAAAATAAAATTGCCATGTAACGTTGGCAATGACAAACTGACATACAAACGTGAACAGTAACTCTGTGTACTACACACAGATTATGAATTCAGCATAACATTGAGGTTTGTAGTGAAGTTTGCATGTTAAGATGCCCTACACACTGATATAATACGTTTAGGCGTGCTCAATATTGTGTACCTGTGTAGTTTTCTCTCTGGGATGGTGCATCCTCTTCACAGCCTCTCTCCGCATCTGCTGGGGGGGCCTGGGTGGGTGCGGTGAGCATCCGATTCCTCTGCGTTCTTGACGGTGATTCATCTCTGTCCGCTTCTGCCCCTTTGTGATCCATCTTTGGCCCCTGCGCTGCCTATCAAAACAGGTTCACATCAAACAGCTGCATGTATTTTCATTATATTACAGTGACTGTTCATCATCATCATCTGGCCCACTCACCCACATAACGCTTGCTGACAACGAGAACGCTACTCACTGACTGCGGTGCTGTCTGGGCCACCGACTGCATCTTCAGGTCCACGGCTACAGTCTGTGGAGGCGGAAGGTTCTGGAAGGGCATTTGGACCAGTGTCTCGGCCACGGGAAGCTCCTCCTCGGACACCAGCACCTGGCCCGACTGCACGGCCAGCGCCTGCACCGAGCGCAGGGACAGCCTCTGCAGCGACGCCGGCGGCGGAGAGGCCAAGGTCCCCGGGAGCGGGTTGGTGTTGGCGGCGGCGGCGGAGGTGGTGATGGAGCCGTAGCTCTGAGCGGAGGCGTGGGGGGAGAGGGGGAGGGCCTCTCCCAACGTCCCCAGCTGGAGTAGCGGACGCACCACCTGGGCTGGGCTACCGCCTGTGGTGGACACCAGCACTGCCGACTGGGGCTGCTGCTGATGCTGCACGGAGGTGGAGGACGCAGCAGGTAAGACCTCGGCCGACTGAGACTGGGCGGCCGGAGCCGGAGGGAGCGGGAGGGGCAGGGGCCGGGCCTGCAGGGCGAGGGGGGAGGGGTGCTCCTGCGCCGTGACCCGCAGGGCGATGGGCTGCATCTGCCTGTGGGCGCTGTGGGCACTCTGCTGGATGATGAGCTGGTGAGTCCCCCGCGGGCCTAGGGGACAGTGCAGCTGATGCTTCACTAGAGCAGGGCAGAGGGACGCTGCAACACCATTGCGACCATCTGAATAAGCATGTGTACGGTACAATCGCTCACACTGATCTATGAGATAATTATGGATGAGTAGGGAAAAAACAATTACAGATCAGTGCATCTCAAGAGGACATCAAATGAGTTAGTCGTCTCAAGCGTGGACTTACAAGGGGCAATGAGCTGATGGGCCGACGACAACTGACTCAGGTCGCTTCCGGAGGTTTCCGCAGAGGTGTGCGGTAGCTGGGAGGACTTCAGGGGGCTGATGGACATCTTGGGCAGGCAGGAGGCCACCGTCTGGCCCTGCGAGCATGGCTTCAGCTGCACACCCTGCGCCAGAGCCCCAGGGAGGTGTGCGCGGACAGCCAGAGACTGGACCTATCCAGGGGCACACAAGGAGTGGCCAGTAAAATACACACTGTTTGGCACACTCAATCCAATCCAAACCACTTTATTTATATCGCACAATTTAAATAAACACAAAAAGTTCTGTGCACCACAACGATAAGGACAACAGTAGGGATAAATGTGATAAAAAATAAAAGTAAAACGTAAAGGTAATAAAAAAATTAGTTCAGGTAGGGTCTGGAAAAGCTGTATAACATTGGTCTGGGAGTATGAGACACTGGGTGGCTCACCTCTGTGAAGATGGACTGGGGAACTCACCTCTGTAAAGGTGGGCTGTGGAACTCACCTGTGTAGAGGTGGGCTGTGGAACTCACCTGTGTAGAGGTGGGCTGTGGAACTCACCTGTGTAGAGGTGGGCTGGGAAGATGTGGGGTTGACAGCGGGAAGATCAGACGGCACAGCAGCCACAGAGGCAGCAGGAGCCAGAATGAGCTGACAGGAGTGAGGGAAGAAGGGACACGTCAGAGAACAGAGAGGATGGAGTGTAGTGAGTGGGATATAACCATGAGCTCGGTATTAGAAGCGTTCTGATTGGTCAGATTGTCTGTCAATCAAACGCTGGCGAAAGGTCAATTATTGACAAGATAGAGCAACGTAATGCATCTCTATGGAAGCAAAATTCGAAGAGTTCCGGTCTGCTTAAAGGGGCGTGTTGCAAAGACGTCATAGTGGGATATCGATCTCTGTCAGATCGGCAACCCACACAAACAGTGCATTTCGAATGTTAGCAGGTCTGCTTAAAGGGGGATTTAGCCCCCCTCCCCCTTGTGAAGACAGAACGCGGAAATGATGGAACGTTTGCGCCTCTCGCTCCGCTTTAACCCTCTCTGATATAACCTAATACAGTATTAGCATTATAAGTGTAAGTTATTATGAGATATAAATAGCCTTATAGTATACTTATGCCTTACATTGTATAATTACTCATAAGTATCAGCAATTATAAGGTATAAGCAGCTTAGTGAGCGTACATATGATAACATACAGTGGCAACACTGTAATACAAGTCATTTGTTTTGAAGAAATGTGTCTGATAAATTAAATATTGTAAATATGAGTAAACCAAGCCAGAATGTGGCACTTGATGTAGACATAATTTAAATGCCAGGCAAGGGGCAAAGTCTGAACTGTAACTAAACATAATTTAATAACTATACAAAATCTATTTGTGAAAATCATACCATGAGCAAGATCCTAAGCACAAACATCAGTGGGTCAGCTCAAAACTCATGACCATAGATAGATAGATAAAGTCTTTATTGTCCGATACGGATATTCTTCTTCACACATCAATACATGATGGTTTCAGTTCATGAGAACTTTGCTCATTGCTCATTGACTAATGTTGCACTTTATGTCCCATAAAGAGATTTATGGGCCGTGTGATGTTTTTGGTAATGGAGTAATATTGATTTAAGACAGTCAAAGCAGGCAGGCTTGGTGGCCAACTTCAGTTGAGTTACTATTATGAAATATTCACTAAGGTTGTTGTAGACATTGCATAGCACTCTGAGAGTGTGATTTGTGACAAATTATCACAAAAAAGCATGATGCAATACCATCTGGGTCCGCAGGTACATCTGGGCTTGACTACCAGCAGGAGAGCCATTCCCAAGGAGCATGGCCTGCTGGGATATCGTACTGCCTGCTGGAGTGGAACAGGTGCCTTGGATTCGGCCAATGGACTGAGCTGTCAGTGGAGTGGTGGCCAATGTGATCTAGAAGACCAATTAACAGATCAAAAAGTAAACAATAAAACAAAACATTTAAGATTAATGACCCTGAAATACAGGCAAGGAACAGGAATGGGAACAGGAAGAGCAAATTGTAGCTTAACATAACGCAAAATAATATATAGAATAGAAAACAAAGTAATGAATAGATAAGTTGAATACATCTAATTTGTTTTAAATGTAGCATGGAGTGGTTATGCCAGTCCAATATAGGGCCTTACCGAGGTCTGTGATACACTGACTGACTGTGACAAACTCCCATTCGTTGATGGAGGAGAGGAGGAAGAGGGCCTGCTAACTGTCTGTGAGGGCTGCGATAGAGAGATAGTTGTAAGTCATCAAATAAGACTTCCACAACAGCACATGTATATGCCATTAGGCTGGGTTCTCGTTCAACACAGAACACAAAAACGGTATGCAGTACCATACGTATTTTCTATGTCGATTATGCTGAGAATTGCATCGTTTCTATACAACATACAAGCTAACTTATGTGTAATAACATGTTCTACATGGCCTAACTACAGTTACATGTTATTACATAACAGGGACAAGACACAACTACATACAGGCCAAGTCATGTCCATGCAATAAGGTGCTTTGAGACAACTTCTCTTCTTGATAATGTGATACAATTGAATAAAACTGAACAGTTTTATTATTAAAACTGAATTTGTTTTACTAAAAAAAAAAAGGGCGAAAGAGTAACAAGTGACAGGAAGTGGTGTTCTTCCTGAGCCAGACCTGGGCTGTGGTGGTGAGATTCTGTGCGACTGTGACTTGCTGCTGCTGCTGCTGCTGCTGGAGAGCTGCGGTCTGAAGCAGGATGTGCTGCTGCTGGGCGGCGTACATCTGCTGCAGGTACTGCGCCGCAGTGCTCTGGGACCGCTGGACAGGCTGCTGGATCACCTGTCCACAGAGGGCCACACGTCCACAAACATACGTGTGCTCTTTCTCTCCAGCAACACCCAAACCAGCAGGTTGCATTCAGAGCAAACCTGTGAGACTATAGCAGTCCTTCACATGCAGCCATTTTCATCTATTTTTTATGAAATAACATAATAAAAACGTATAATTCAACATTGTATTTTGCATGCCCTGTTGCGGCAAATATTTGATCCATGTCAATGACCTGAAAGAAAAGTTAGAAATAAGTAGGCAGTAACCTAATTACTGTTATTTCTTATGGCACATATCCATCTACCCCTTAACTAAGGGTCGTTAATGATATAAATTATATTGCTGTGTATTTTGAGGCCCTTCCACATAATATATTGGCATATATATACTTTAGCACTTATACTATTATACTATTAGCATATATATATATAAGTATTTCAAGCTCTTGGGATTAATTCACTTCGGAGAAAACAGTCTGCTAAATATATAAGTACTGCACATGGTTTGTTCTTATTACACTAAGTCCATCATAATACTTTCATTTTGAATGTGTGTGAACTACAACTTTAATCTCATTCACCAAAAGATACAATACAAATACCATACAAATATCCATCTATTTTTTCTCTCTATAAGGATGGCACCTTATTGTGTATATTGCACTCATTGTTGTAATGAGTGGTGGAGTGTACCTACAGCCTGCCTGTCTGTGGAGATTGGGGACAGTGGCTGGCTGCGGCTGGGGGTGGGTGGTCTGACTGCGTTGGTGGCCGCTGAGATGGTGCTGGTGGAGGCAGGTGTGGTGATGGCGTTAGTAGTGATGCCTGTTGCACCTCTCATCTCCCCAGGACTGTTTCTGTCCATCTCTCACAGATCAGGACAGTCAGAGGGAGGACTACACAAAGACAAAAAAGATGATATATTATACATATAATATAAAAAGATGATATAAAGATGTCTAAACATTCTGGGTATTTCCATGGAATCAAATATTGCAATCATCTCTGCATTGGTCAAGAAACCTCTCGCACTTGTGACAGTCACAACTTCAGGTAGCCTAACTGAAATTGGTTAAAAATAGGAATGGTATTGTTAATGTTTTATTTGGATTCCTTACCTTTAACTAGGCTGTTAATATTAAATCTTTACTCTGAAATCGTACATTTGTAGGCTAGGCCTGTGATTCAAAATGCCAATACGAAAGGTCTTTGTTTTTCTGTTGTATTGAATTATTTTGTTATATTAATTGGCCAACATTAATTACACACACCTGTAATGACCATTTCCTCCAAAGAAGTAAAAAGCATGTAGAACCTCCATTCAGCATGCTGCTGCGATTATTTATCAGCATGCACGCAGTGAAGGGTTATAGGTCTCAAAATATTTGGGGTGCAACAGAGATGAGGAGGCTAGTCTTGCATTTAGGCTACTGCCATAATTTTTCACAATTGCAGACATTTAAACAAGACCATTGAACAGCAGAAAACAGCCTAGCGCTGAATCATCTTTTCTCCTCGGAATAACGATATTTCCAATTAAACTGTGTACCATGTCTGAATTAGTATAACACGAACAATCTTTGCAGACCTCCATTCAAAGAATACTAAACATATTTTGGTCCTGTTGATGCACGTTTAGCTTTTGGCACCTCGAAACCCTTTGGTGCTAATCGAGAAACGCCTTCGACATGCAAACATATCCTTTTACTTTTACAATTAATGTGGTCTACAATTTCTGCACAATACAAAACTCCGATTAACTGTCTATGCCATTGGCCTATGATCGCAGAATTACCAGTCCTGTCAATCAATCCAGTCAAAAATGTACAGCCATGCATGATAGTTCATGTGCACATATTACCTGTATCCAACTGATAATAGCCTACACATTACCCATCTTGAGGTGAACATATGGTTTCTTTGAACTGTCACGGTCTCAGTCATGTTCTTATGCGTCAAGGCTTTTAAAATGGAGCTAAAGCCAAAACGGCATCACGGAAAGAAAAGTCCGACACAGCACCACTCGCAGTGTAGGAGGACCTCGTAACCGGCCATATCCAGAGCAGAAATGTTGAGACATTATGCAGAGATAGTCTTATGTTTATGTTATGTCTTATGTTCAATTTATTTTGTCCAGTGGACTCAGAGGCAAATGATGCATTACATTTTTAGAGAAAGATTAAATTGCGATGTGATTGTTTTTGCTTTTGGTTGAGTAGCAGGCTATGTTCCTCTGAGGGAATATTCTACTAAAATTAATTTTATGCTATAGCCATATGCGCATCAATTTCATAAGAGGACGGTATCAAATTCGTTATACTATTCCTTAATTAATATTTGGTAACAGTTTGAAGGTATGGGGAGACCTAAAGGATATGAATGCATGATTTTTTGTTGATGCAATTGCACCCATGGATTCACCATCGTCCTCAAATCCTCTTTCGGTTGAGAGTTATTTTTCTAGCCTATTGTAGGCCTATTGATTAATCTTGAGTCATAACGTAAAGCAAATTGAATGACCACTGTATGATAATGTGCTATATTTATAAATGCTACCTTTGCATTTACATTTGAACATATAGGCTATATTGGCAGGCCTGAACTTATCTATACATATTTGTTTCATTCAACATCTGAATTGATGCAGTTTGTTTGGTATCGGGTAAGGCAATTAAGTGGCCTACATTTAGGCCAGTGTAATGCACAAGGCAAATTCATAACTGTATCCTACATTTGTCATGTATGCGGGCCTAACGTAAACATAAATCGGTTCAGCCAGGTGTACCTTACTCTTTGTCAACATGAATAACATTTCAGTATGAGGGATTAAACAATTATAAGGTCATATAAAAGCATCATTTGTAGCCCATTCAACTGCCTGCACCCAATGCATGCCTTCATTCCAATTTTGGTATAATCGGAATGTTATTGAGCGCTCATACATTTTCTGTATAGGGGTGTATAACGTGGCGCAGTGAAATAGTTAGTCTATAGATAAATATAATTACATGTATAACGATAACTAGCCTATACGCGAAAAATAGCTTTAGGTAAATATAAACTATTGAGCACGATATTTGGGTATCGCGCATCATGTGAAATATGTGGGCCCCCCTCACATTCCGTGGTTGGTATGGTCCATTACAAGGCCTAGTAATTCAGGGAGTGTTTTCCTGTAGATAATAAGACAAACTTTTACAGTAGCTTGTGGTATATCCTTTACTTTAGCTATATAGTTGTCAACATTCATCTGAGAACTTGAACGTAATTTTCATAAGAAAGATATTTATCCTTTGGATCATTCCCAAAGGAAAACACGAGTTTGTAGAGTTCTTTCGATAACGATAGTTAACTGCAAGTGGAGTTCGAATCCTTGCTACAGAGCTTATGATGCCTACGTTGCGGGACAGCACCATGTCCCACCCCGGCGAGAATCCTCACCAAGTCCGGGTAAAAGCTTACTACAAAGGGTAAGGTTTAACATGTGTCTTTTAAAGGTGATAACTCGTGCCTTGCTATTGGTTCTATTTACAGTCACTGTTTGCGCCATACATGAGAAGTCAGAGATTGTTTATTTAGCCATCTGAGCCATCTGAAGTTAGCAGTTTCACTAGCCCTCTAGCTAGCTAAGTTAGCCATACCACTTCACTTGTTAGCTCGGTAGACTATCATAACACCACTCGCTTAACGTTTATTCTCTTACTTTGTATTATAAGCGTACTCAGTTGACGTTTGTTTATTCAGAACTAAAGCCATATTCCTAGATTAAAACGTTACATTTATCATAACAGTTGACCAGACCTCTTCTCCATCTAAGTTAGGTCGCCAGGTAGCTAGCTAGCTTAGTGGGTGGCACTTGTCTTGTCATGTTGCTAGCGTAGCTAACGTTAGATACGTTTATTTTGACTGTGGTAGGAGTTGATAGAGTGGATGAAGTTCGATTGGTCTGTCAAAATATATCTATCCATCTTGATGTTGACGAAGATTGTTACAATAATGCTTGCGGCTGACAAAAACATACCGCGAAGCCGCATTTGGTAAAGCTACTTAATGTGAGCAGTTAGTGGTACAGGAGTGATCAGTCGTACAGGAATGCATGTCAATAAAGTTTGACTATGAAAGTGGTTCAAATAGAGAAGTAACGTTGCTTATTTTGGACTGTTAGCAGCTAACTGTTTGGTGAGTAACTAGCACGTCTAAATAGACAGGTAATATCAGCTAGAAATCACAGAATTGGTCCTTAGGCCAGCACGAACTGTATCGTAAGCGTTGCCAGAGCAAAGAAATTCCCATGTTACATGGTGTTATTGTCGTGGTGAACGTGTTCACAGGTCCAAGCTTTGTGTATCAAGTAAAACGTATAAATTGACGTTATGGTAGATTCTGTACGGTTATACGTTTTGTGGCTGGGCTGTCCTGTTATTCCACAGCAGTCTCGGATTTCTCCGCCTGTACATCAAACGCATTACAACCTGACATTGTAAATAATACTCTGACATATTAAGATATTGGTGTCACCGTGTATACCAGGATAGCTTAAGTGTTAAAACACATTTGAACAAAATCATCACTAGGCTTATTTTGTCAACAAAATTGTCAAGATTCTGTCAGAATTTTGACATATAGGCTGGCAGGCTATGTTTCCCAAGTTCAGGTGATGTTTTTCATGTTTTTCACCAAATTTCACCCTTCGTGGTTCAGCTAAAATACATGTGTTGTGTTGTGGTAAGTGGAGCACAGTGCACTAATTGGTTTTGCCTGGGTAGGTCATTTGGCTCAGTTAAAGGGATGTTTAATGTAGTGGAAATTAGAGGTCCAGGGGGAATTTTAAATGACTTGTGGAGAGGAAGGAAGGTTGTACAAGAAGTGCAGTCGCTGTGTGACGAGTTGAGGTGTGTGTTTGAGTGGCTGATTGTCATCCGCCCAGAACCTGAAAAGCTTGAAGTGCAACAACCTGGTGCCTGACAGACCAGTTGTTTCCCTCTCCCACTGCCAGGTAGCCTCACCCGAGTGTATTATCATCAGTGGGTTGCCGGGTGTTGCTTGCAAACAATACGTCAAGCTTTTTTCGTGGTGATGACTGCAAAAAGAATTTGAGCAATGTCTAAAGAGGCTATAGATAATTCATCGGTTGGTTTTTTAGTGTGGTGGCGACCTGTCAGTGGAGTCCATCTGTGTCCTTATCCTTACATCAGTAGCTTGTCTTGACGAACTGTAGACAAACTTACAAAACTGTCCCTTACTGTCTACAAACAGATCAAGTTTTGTCATTGATTTCTGGTTAGTTTGAGAGTAAAAAGTATATCCACAAAATGCCTGTAATTGCAGTGGCAAAGAACATTTCATTTAGCCTAGTTCAAATATCAGCAACCTTTTAGCAACGTAAAAAGCAGTTGTAGACCGGGGTCTTTCACTTTGGACCTGCCTGTGACCCATGCCAGGCGGTCAGGCCCATTTGTCATCATTAAAACGACAGCATAGTAGAGGTCTCTCAGGACCAGGGTCAGATAGTAGTGTGGGAAACGAATGTTGGCACTTGATGAGTTGAAACAGGAAGGCCTAATTTTATGATCTGTGCACATGATCATCTCTTCATGTTAGTGTGCCCTTATTTGGAAGCTTGCTTGGCACTCAAGACTGTAGAAATGCAGCCAAAGTTTTGTATAAGAAGTAGGTTAGACTATTTAATTTGCATGTCTTTCTTGAATATAGCCTATTTTCGGATATATTGCTCAGTTAATTCCGTTCTCTTCAGCTTTGTGAGAGGGAAGTTCTGAAAGAGTAAACACGTCTGTACACAAAAATACACCCATTTCCTAAAACGTCCTGTGACCAAGAGCCTGGGCGTAGACTCGGTCTGAAACCATCAATTTGGGCCTGTGTGTGTGTTCACACAGCTTTGAGCTGTGCCGTGCCTGCCTTCTGCACAAGGAAATAATTTTCTGCCTATACTTTGAGCCTCTGTTTTTCCCCCCTCCATCTCATTCTTTATCTGTGTGTAGCCTATTTCAGTCTGCACTTCCCTCTGAGCTACTTCAGGCCACCAAAGAGTGCAAGTCCAAGTGGAGTTATTCATCCTTTTCTTTTCTCTCTTTCTTCCCCTTCCTTTCGCTGCCTGCCTTTTAATATCAGCTCTGCATGAATGCATACAGTGCTGGTTTTGTTACATGCCGAAGCATCTCTCTCTCTCTCTCTCTCTCTCTCTTTCTTTCTCTCTCTCTCTCTCTCTTCCTTCTCTCTATCCAGTCCCTCTCACTGCCATTGTAGCATTTTGCGAAATGCCCCCCAAGCACATATATAGGATTCATTTGATGTACAGAGTGGTGGTGTTGCAGCGCTGCAGCAAGCAGTGAGTGTAGTCTGTGTGTTCTGTGTGTTCTGTGATGTGGATGTAGAGCCTTTACACAGCAGCTCCGGCCTGAGTTTCGCTCATCATTCTCAGGGATTATTTTCTCCCTGTGGTGGGAAAGTGACACTTACTAATACGGCTATGCTTTTGCATTGGTATATTGGATTTAAAAAAATGCAAAATGCAAAAGAGCTTTTGGTTTAAAAAATACACACACACACAGCTTGTTACACAACAATGGAATATGTGAACTTGTTTCTGTCGTTGTTGTATGATGCAAATGCTGTGACATTTTGTGTATATAGGATCTAAAAACAAGATGGACATCAATGTCTTTCTGACATGGCATCTTAGCAAGGCGACTATGTGCCACTTCAAAGCCGTGCTTGTTCAGCGTCAGGGCTGCAGAGAGCTGTGTCCAGCACAAGCTTCACCCAGGGAGCCAGCTGACTCTTCTCCCCACCAACCCCACCCCCCGACCTTACTGCTGGGCCCGGCAGAGACAGGCCTTCTGCACAGCAGATGGAGCTGCCGGGGCTTTGGAAGGAGATTTAGACATCAGGGGTCTTACACCCTCATACCTCCCTGCCTGTTTAATTTTTCTAACCAGATTAATGGCATTTCAGCCAGATTCCACACACCCAGACTTAGTTTAGAGGGCTTTGTGTTTGTGTGTGTACCACGTACGATCCTGGGATCAGGCCTGTGTGTTTGTTTGTGTGATGCGAGAGGCTGGAGTCAGATGCAGTCAGGGCCTGTGTACCGGGCTTGGGTTTACTGTTGAACCTGAGAGAGAACAGCAGAGAGAGAGAGAGAGAGAGAGAGAGAGAGATTGAGAGAGGCAGACTGACCGACCTGGAGAGATAACTGTGTTTGGTGTGACAACAGACCAGAGGAATGCCTCAGATTACCTAGTCAGCTCAGTAGTCCGTTTCTGTTAGTCATACCCATTATGGACCCTGAGTAATGAACTCTCTGCCTAGTCACTGTTAAATAGCTTTCACATCTCCAGGGATAGGCTACATTTTCAGCCTGTGACGTGTATCAGGGTTTCTGTGCCACTTGGCGTGCCACACGGCGCTGTAGGTGTGGGTTGCGTGTGTATTCAGGCGTAAGAAAAAGGAAGTTCTACTCCACAGCCTTCTTCCCTCTCTTGTTCTGTGTAATCATTAACTCCTGGCACCATTGCCAAGTGTAGGCCACTCTTTGCAGTGGGTTGGCGAAAGTGTATCAGAAATGTCCTTCACATTCCTCCCGTCACTTGGAAAAAAAAAAAAAAAACAGTTCATCTCTGTCCAGTAGCACCTGTTACCAAAACAAACTCGCCACTGAGATACTTAATAGATGACTAGTTCAGTGATGAGTGAACACAGGCATTCCGAGGCTGATGCACTGCTAACAGTGCAAACTGCAGCGCTAGTATGAACGTTGGCAGTCTGCAGGAAGTGCATGCTGTGCTTTGCCATATTGTGTGGAATTTACTAAGCATTCATTTCCTCAGGTAAACAGTGCTTATCCCCGCCCTCTAGCAGCAATTTGCAGTGCCCACAGCAGTACCTGAACATGAATGTATCATTTGTATAATTCGTAATCACAGGCACAGTTGACAACATTAAAAGGAATCATAAAATAATACAAGCCATGATCATGTCAACAAACACAGAGATGGTGCTGGACAGTAGGCTAATTCTACTACCCAATGTCACAAATATTGACTATTTTTTAATGGGAGTAGGCATCTACAAGGAAGTGGATGACATTAAAGGACAGCGGCAGCTCTGTCCTCTCCTGAAGGCAAGCCTGTGGAGCATGCACAGAGACTGTGGTTCATGGTAGCTAAGCATCAAAGCATCAGCATCAGCATCAGCATCATACGGTAGCAGTCTGATCTTCACATGTCAGTTTCTCCTATCGCCGTCATGGGGGCCAATTTTACTCTATGTGATTCACCTATAAATAAGGTATTGTGAGTTTGGACAGTTCACATTAATGCATTCTTGTGCTGTCTGGAGGAGGGGAGGATTCCTGGAGCGTGTTAGTGTGTGTACATGTGTGTGTGTGTGTGTGTGTGTGTGTGCGTGTGTGCGTGTGTGTGTGCGCCAGGCGGAGGCCCGGCAGCAGCAGACTCATGAGCATGTGAGTGATGGAGGTAGGGAAGAAGGGGGGGGGGGGGGGGACTCCCACGGCCATCAATAATTAATGGCATCTGCTCTGGGAGATTGAAAGCCAGGGTGAGGTGCACGCCTGAAGGGGGGGGGGGCTTAGAGTGGGGGATGCCTTTTAGGCCAGCTAGATGAATATGTCCTGCTAGAACAGCATTCTTTATTGTATTATTTATTCAGTTAATGCATCCAGGTTGTAAGTATGGGGCCAGCTTTTTAAAGCACAATAGTGGAATTGACCTTTGTATCAATACAGTGGGTGGTGTACGTGAAAGATTATGACGTATCACTGATACTATTGTTAATAGGGAAGGAAATGCCTGTAGATTATACAATGCCATTCATCTCCATATATGGGTCACAATACATTGTTATTGCAGTGTATTATCAGTGGTTCAAAGTGGGGTCCAGCGACCCCTGGGCGTCCGCAACACATAGCGAAGGGGTCCTTCATCTTTAAAAGATGAAGTTGTGGTTCATCAATTTGAAGTTAGTTAGCAAAAAACTATTCCTACTGCTGCTTAGATGGTTTATTTGCCAACTGGCTAGCTGATGAACATAAACAAATGGTTGAGTCACACCGTGTCGTCAAGTGATGCTAAATCTAAACGTCACAAAAGATAGATCAAGTTACACCCTTGCCAGAAAACACAGGATAGTGAAGCTGGCCACAACTTCAGAGAATACCAATGGCTTAAGCTTAATTTTACGATTATGATGGGGTCATCATCGGAATATTTTCTCACCCACAGGGGTCCTTATAACCAAAACATTTGAGAACCCCTGCAAATCGATTCTTTGATGCATTGCAATGATCCTGTTATTAAGTCAAAGCCATCATGCAACAAGGTTTTTGTGCCATCTAATGAGCTTCAGAGATAAGAATAGTCGTGTACAAAAATAAAAGTAAAACTCCTAATATTATAAATATTGAGATATTTGTTGATGTTGCTGTGTGTAATATGCTGTGCTGAAATCACTGCTACACTGTGGGCCACTGATTTTTTCCCCCCATCGCACCTCTGATTCTCAGTACAGTTCTTGATACCGGTTGTCACAGCCAAGGAAAGATGTCCACTAATAAGAACTTGGCTGCTGATTCAGCTGTGTCTCTCTGAACAGACAATCCCTTCTCTCAGACAACAGCTCCTCTGTTGTGTTTTCCCCTCCCGTCATGATGCAGGACAGTCCTGTCACATGACCCGGGTGAACTGAGTCGCATGATAGCTTCCCTCGGTGCAGGCTACTGTGCCAGGTGTTGTATGGAAGGCAGTGTTAAGGGCCGTTCACACCAGGAGCGAGAACTATAAAGATAACTATCTACACTGATCAACAATAAAGAAAGTTTTTTCCTTGTGTTGATGAATGTGATGATTTCTCAAAATCATAAAATTATACTATTTTGCAGTTATAATTATTGTTCTTGGTGTGAACGGCCATTTACCAAAGTCAGTCGTGCAACTCTAGCCCTGTGCAGTATAAATGCAGCCAGTTGAAATCAGTCAGTTGAGCAGGCCGATGGACATACCCTCCACAGGTGTACTGTTTACTGTCCACCGCCTTATCTTTTGCTCCCTCTCCTGTGATGACTGTTGTTGGTGTGTTTCTAGACATTAGTGTGATTATATTCTGGATTGTTGTCAGGTTCGATCCTGAACTTTTGCTGAGACTGATGACTGCTCACTAATTAATCTATTTTGGCTGTAACTTTCTCAAGTGTGTGTGTGTGTGTGTGTGTGTGTGTCTCAGTTCTGTACCTAACTATTGTGTTCTGTATTTGCAGGGATATTATGATCACACACTTTGAGCCCTCCATCTCCTACGAGGGGCTCACCAACGAGGTGCGAGACATGTGTACCCTGGACAACGACCAGCTCTTCACAATGAAGTGGATTGACGAGGAAGGTGGGTGTCTGGTGTTGTTTTTTGTTGTTGTGTTTTTTTATACCGTCTCCACCGTATCCAACCTGTGGAAGTAGGGGTTTTATTTTGAACCCTACTCTCACAAGTCATGTGCTGAAACCTTCAAAAGTTTGTTTCACTCTTGTGTGTACTTAGATCCTCTTAATACCTCCAGATGTACTCCTGATTCTAAAATGACTTAGTGCCTCATTAGGTCTGGTTTTATTAGCTAGAGAAGCAAAAAAAAAAGGACTGGGGAAATGCCTCCAGCAGGTCCTGACCCTGTCTGGGAAGAACATGTCAGCTGTTCTCCTCTGGATGGGTCAGTAGGCACATGGGTGTCTGGAGCTGGCAGGGCTGCTCGGAGGGCTTCTCAGACGAGGCACGCTCCCCTCTTCCATTGGAACGTCCGTCAGCCTGCTCACAGTCATCCCCTCCGCCCCAGGCTCCTTCTGACCTCCCCTGACCCCCAACTATCCACCCCCACCCATGTCCACAAGAGGGAGGCTGTCTGCTGTCTGTGAGCCATCACTCCTCTCCTCCTCTCCTCCTCTCACCTCCAGCAAGGTCATCTCCTGTCCCTCCCTCTACCCCCTGCTTCCATCCCCCATCCTCTCGTGAGCGCTTTGCCTCGGCCCACAGCATGCCGGGTTCTGAGCGGTGGGGACCGGGCTCCGGTGATGTTTTGTCAGTGCTGTGTGCCTCTGTGTGTCTCTGATGAGTGTGTTGTGGATTGTGTGTTCTCTTGCAGGGGACCCGTGCACAGTGTCGTCTCAGCTGGAGCTGGAGGAAGCCCTGCGCCTGTACGATCTCAATAAAGACTCGGAGCTGATTATTCATGGTATGGTGCGCTCAGGACGGCCCATCTCAGACATGGGAAATTAAAAATAAGGAAATTGGGAACGGGGGAGGGGGACATTCCATGTCGAAGATTGGTGTATGTGATAGGAATGGGAATTCGGCCTCCATTTGGTTTTTATCTATTATGATATGTCCTGTTGCTGTTTTGTTATAATGGCATTAGTCCCATGAATAAAACTAATTAACATCAGTATAATTGCTATTAGATGTTGGTGTGGATGTAGAGTCTCCTGTGGATTTAGAGTCTCAAGCTTCCATTTGCCTTCCCTACTTTCCCTCTCATATGGGAAACATTGCACATGTGGCATCATAACAAACATGCAACAGTCCATGCAAAACATAGAGTTAATGAGGGAGCTATTATATAAAGATTATATATTTGACTGAAGGTAGTGAAACTGTATAAAGAACAGTTAGCATGTTGATCACAGCATATTTTGAGGACGGCAAACTAAACAAATGGCTATGGTTGTGTATAAACCTCCAGTTGATGGTGGTATGTTGTGTGTGGAGAATGTTCGTGTTGAGTCAGTCTCGCTCTGAACTTGAAACGCAGAGTATGTCTGTCACGACTGCATCTCTCGCCTCTTAATAATGCATCAAATGTTTCACAGTAAACACACACACACACACACACACACACACACAAGGCCAGATAAATCTGCACAGCAAGGCAAGAACGCTCTCTCCAAAATCCCAGTAATTGGGTCTCCAAGGACAATAACGTTATACCTGTAGTTTTATCAAGAACCTCCTGAAAACGCTGCATTTTTGTGTAACTCACCGAGGTTTGCATATGGATGTGGTGTACAGTCACGATTTGAAACATCTAAAAGCCCTTTTGATGTTCACAAGGACATCTTTGTCTTCACTTGGATAACATAAAGCAAAAACACCTTGGCAAAGACATCTGCTGTTCATTTTGCCTGATGCACCCTCTCAATTTTTTTTGTATAATCTTAAGAGCTCCAGGGAAAAGATGGCCTGGCATGATGTTTGTGCACACAGTTCGTGCTTTGATAGAACACATTTCGTGTGGATTTGTTTTGATTTTCATTTCACTGAAGAGAGGTGTCACACAATCGGGTGCACGCTTAGGTGATGGATAGCGAGCGGTTAAGAGGCTAACGTGACGGAGGTCTGTGTGGAGAACTCTCCGGTAATTAAAAGGTTGATGAAGTGAGCCGACATGTGAGGAGCGATCCCTCTTCAATTATTGACAGCAGGAACTCACCCTCTCCTCCATTGCTCCATTACTCACTCACACACACACACACACACGCGCACACACACACACGCACACACACACGCACACACACATCCATTCGTGCATCCTCGCTCAGTGCACTGTAGCTTTATGCTGTTTGGAAATGTGCCTTCAAAAGCACATATACTTGTGTATACTTGGTATTTTACACACACACACACACACACACACACACACACACACACACACACACACACACACAAAACCAACAACATGCACATGCATGACAGTCAGTGGGTCTCAGTTTAAGTTTAAATCTGAAGGTTTTCACTCTCTCTAACTCTCTCTCCCTGCCTCTCCAGTGTTTCCCTGTGTTCCTGAGAAGCCTGGCATGCCTTGCCCTGGAGAAGACAGTAAGTGCTCTCTCCCCGCACTCCAACCTTTCCCCACCTTGCCTTCGGGACTGATGCACTATTAGGGCCTAATGTCGCTGAACTGGTTGTAGAGAAAGTCTAGAGACAGAGGCTGTTGCGGAGAGCCCAGCCCAGTAAATGGAGCCGTAATGGCCGGATGATAGTTTCTGAGTGCCTCGCTAATGGCGAGGCTTATTGGGGCTGGACTGGGTGTTTATGTACTCATTGGTCTTTGGCCGTTGGAGAGTGACCTCTTTTGTGTGTGTGTGTGTGCGTGTGCGTGTGCGTGTGCGTGTGCGTGTGCGTGTGCGTGTGCGTGTGCGTGTGTGTGTGTGTGTGTGTGTCCCGTCAGAGTCCATATACCGACGTGGAGCTCGCCGCTGGAGGAAGCTCTACTATGCTAACGGACATGCCTTCCAGGCCAAACGCTTCAATCGGGTCAGCAGCCACACACGCACACATATACTCACACTTCCATCCGATAGCACTCACTGCTAATCAATTATGTAAAACTGCCTGACGGCTTAGCGCCATAAGATGTAAAAACCTTTTGTTTAACTGGATACTCAGACATTGATTGTGTTTAGGGTAATTACAAGGGCTCATAAAATATTTATTTGCCTCTGAGATTTGAAGTAGCCAAGCTCAGCCATGCCCTCTCACAAGCTTGTGCCTGTCTGTGCCAAGTCTGTGTGTTGGTGTGTGTGTGTGTGTGTTTGTACCGTGTGTGTGCCCTTGTGGCAGTGCCTGTTGACTGACTGGGTGTTCCTCTCCTCTCTGTGGGCAGCGGGCACACTGTGCCATCTGCACAGACCGCATCTGGGGCCTGGGCCGGCAGGGCTACAAGTGTGTCAACTGCAAGCTGCTGGTCCACAAGAAGTGCCACAAGATGGTGACGTTGGAGTGCGGCAGGCAGATGATCCAGGTGAGCTCAGCCTCGATGCCCAATAGTGGGGTCACATTAAAACAAAGAAAGGTTTGCTTTCAATATTTACGGAGTAGCTCACAAATAATGTTGTGTTTTCAATGATTTTAAAAAAGAAATATCTTACAAATTACTACAACCAGATGAGGTATGCACATTTTGTAACTTTAAAGCGTTCTTGAGTTAAGCCCTATCATTCTCAGACAAAAGCAGTCAAGGTAACCAAGCATTTGGTAGAGCAGGTACGTGAGGAGATGGCCTGACCCCCTTTGTCTCTCCCCTCCAGGACCCCATCATGGGCCCCACAGACCCAGAACCAGCCCCCCCGGGCGGGCATCCCAAACCAGGTATGAGTCGGCCCTCCGTTGCTGATGCTACTTTTATACTGACGCTCACACACACACACACACACACACACACACACACACATACACACAGAGTATTCCTAATATGGCATTGTACACCTGCGCACACACACACACACACATACACACACACACACACATGCATGCATACACACACACAGAGACATGTAGTTGAGAAGACTTTCAAACATTGACATACAGAGTGATATGCACAGTGATGTATATATGCACACAATCAAGCAGAGACAGACACAGTGGCAGGCACAGACAAACACAGACATCCTCACACCAACACAAACACAGACACTCTAATACCGAGGCTCTGGCTGCTCCTTGTAGCGTAGGTCAGGCTTGACTGACTGACTGTCTGGCTCCTGCTTGCTCTGTGTCCTTGTAAGCCTTGCACACCATTCATTAGAGGAGAGAAAGAAGGGCAGCTCTCACTGACCACACCGGACCACAAAATCAGATGCTGGAGCGCTACAGCTCTGCAGGCTGCGCTTGAGACCTGTGCACAGGACCGGCAATTAGTCTCTTACACCAGTAACCCCCCATTGTCCCAGTTAACTGACAGACATAAAGGTTTCGATTGATTTCAATGATTTATTTAACCCGGTCGTTCCAGAGGCAGCTATTTAAAAAAAAAAAAAATGGGACGTTAAGTGCTATTGTCTCACAAAACCTGTGATTACAGGAGCATTTCATCTGAATAAGCCGTCAGTCTCATAGTTCAGGGATGGACACTGGCAGAGTGAGGTTTTTTTAATCATACTGCTGTCTAGACCCGCACACACAAACACATACTCACACACACTGACACATCAGACCAGAGACTTGAACAGGTCGTCACACAGACAGACAGAGAGAGAGCGAGCGAGAGAGAGCGAGAGCAAAGATTTCTGAGAAGCTGAGAAATGACTCACTCCTGTCTCTCCTCCTTCCAGTCCATCCACACAAATACTCCAACGAAAGCCTGAATCACGACGGAGAGGAGAAAGAGGTGAGCACCTTCGGATCGGCACTCTCCCACTCCACACTGTCTGACTGTCACCGTGAGCTATATAGGCCTTCCATCTCGCTCCCTCTCCCTTTCTCCAGAAGCTCTGATGGGGCCCATTGTTCTCTGGGCTCTGGGGCGGGTTCCGACCTAGAACACAAGTGACGCTGTATTCACAGAAGACTGTATTGAGTGTAGATGTGGACAGATGTGATTCATTGGGTTCTAAGATGCAGTCTTGCCAACTTGCCCGCACACCCGCCCCCAGCTGAAATGAATGTGCTTGTGTATGGTTGTTGGCCAAAGCAAAGGCGAAGCTTTATGATGGAGACTCCAAGCCCTGCGTCTGGCTTGAGTTTTTAGTGGCTATAAGCATGTGGCCGATGCACGGTGTGACGCTGCACGCCTTTGGCTTGCTGTGGAGTTGTTGTCAGATTGTCGTGGTCACAAGCATCATTTATTTTCTTCCTGTAGCTTATATTAGCAGACCATGCTAACAACAACCAGAGGTGGGACACTGGCTTCAGTGCTACTGTTTGTTCCAACCGTTCACTAACCAACTTAGCGCAACTCAGCCAGGTTCATATTGTTTGTATTGATTCTATTACCTTGGTAACATCACCAAGGTAATGAGCTCAACATGCAGGGAGCACACAGACTAATGGATATATTAGCACAGTACTATTAAGTCTGCTAAATGACTAAATGAGATCATCAAAGGGTCATGCAGGCACCTCTGCGGAAGTGGTTCAGGGGGATGGGGCGGGTTGCTTTTGGGCTCTACCATTAGTTAAGGGGTAAGGGAGTGGGGCCGATGGCTAGCAGGCTCTCTGTTGGTTGAGAGGCAAGGGAGTGGGGTGGGGTGGCTAGGGCTCTGCCATTGGTGGAGGGGTAAGAGAGTGGGGGCAGGCCGGGATGTGCTGACAGACGAGCGCCTTCGAGGATTATTGATTTCCTTTCGTGGGCACTAATGAAGTAGGAGAGGCCTCCTCTCAGTGTGGGCCCGGCGGGGCCTGTCTGTGGCGTCCGCACATGATAAACTGGCCCAGTCAGGGGTGCCACACTGCAGCTGGAGTGTGTGTGTGTGTGTGTGTGTGTGTGTGTGTGGGGGGGGGGGGGGGGGGTTGCTGAGGTTTCTCTCCAGGGGCGACAGGGAGGTGGGGGGGGGGGGGGGGAGGAAAAGGAGGGGTGTTGTGGGCTGGAAAGGCGGAGAGAGTAAAAGGACAGCATATGGGGTTATTATGGTGATATGCAGTGTATGGGGTTGTGAATGCTGAACATCTGCATTGTGCTGTTGATGCATGCGAAAATAAAAATAGACTCACAGGAGAAACCGTGGCCTGATGCTTTAGATTAGAGTAGCCTGCCAGTGTCGTTACACAAGGCTTTGAGGCAGATTGCTGAGCTTTCATTACACAGTAATATATGGAGTATACATGTGCAAAAGCCCAGTAGTCACTGGGGAGCAAGGATGCTGGTTACTAAGATAAGATAGACTTTGGTGTCCCAAAGGAACTCTTTCATACGTAGACCTCTGAAGTTTGCCTACAAAAAAGCTACCATCTTTTCCCAAATAAGGTTATCCGGTATCTAATTTTTAATTATCGCACTGGTTAAACAGAAAACAGAAATGCAGACGTTTAGCTCTACACAGTTTTGTCCTCTGCCTTCGAGTAGATACTGTGATCTTCGGTACGTGAAGATGGCACATCTTTGCTACCCCAGAGCTAACTTACAAAGCAACTTGCCATAGGTAGTTAGTTTCAATTAACACCCGGATCTCCTTTTATGGGCAAAGATGGCAGCTTTGGCTCCTTTTTGCAGGTGAACTTCAGAGGTCTATTGGACTTAGTGTTGCTTACTCATAGTGTCCATTAAATGAGGAGCCTGTGGAACAGAGACGCTCCCTTACACCTCGCCCATCTCTCTGTCTCTCTCTCTCTTTCTCTCTCTCTCTCTCTCTCTCTCTCTCTCTCTCTCTCTCTCTCTCTGTCTCTATGTGCCCTCTGGGATCTGCAGGCGATGAGCCGGGACGCTGGGAAGGCCACGTCCAGCCTGGGGCTGATCGACTTTGACCTGCTGCGCGTGATCGGCCGGGGCAGCTACGCCAAAGTGCTGCTGGTGCGGCTAAAGAAGACGGAGCGCATCTACGCCATGAAGGTGGTGAAGAAGGAGCTGGTCAACGACGACGAGGTGAGACACACGCACATGCATACACATGCGGGGCCCTACAGTGTGACTATGTTGGCAGACACTGGCAGACAATTGAAGCACTTACTCCCTGACACACTTTTTGATGTTCATCAAGCAAATGGAAGGAAAGCAAAGCATACCCTTTTCAGCATTCCTGAGGTGTATAATCTAAGAGTATGCATGCATTTGCCCCCCACCCCCCAACACACACATACACACACACATATATATTCATACATGCACACCATTGTGTGTTTTGATGACTATTTTGTGCTCCAAAGAGAACCTGCAGAGTTGCCATCCAATGACTGTATGGATGTGCTATTTAGGCGTGTGTGACCCATTTTCTTACCAAAGCCAGAAATGATCGTAGGCACGCATAATGCACAACTTGTAATTCATTGCATACATAGACCGAATCAGGATGATGTATTTAGTATGGCTTCACCACCACAGTATTTGGGGTTCCCCTTTACTGAAAAGGTCAGGGAATGTTAAGTCCCAAGCCCTAAGACATGATGTAATAATATTGCTTTATGAAATGTACACAGAGTCTTTTGATAAAGTATCTTGTATTTGAGTGAGGTGTGGTTAAGGGGTTTTCTGTGTCTTTGTGTGTGTGGTGGTTTCCCCAAGGGCCATGTGTTTGTGTTTAACTTGACACACAGAGGAGCAGGGGGGAGTAAGCCCCTCCCGTTGACCCCTCGCATGTAGACTGATTGCTGGGATGCTGTGGGAGGTTGTGCTCTGCTCAGTGTCCTCGTGTGCTTCCCACGTTCAAGAGTGGGTCTCAGCCCAACGCAAGCAAGTTCAGTCAAGTTCAGCGCTAGTGTGTTGTTTATGTTGTCATTCAGTTGTGAAATGGGAAGATGTATTTGCTTTTATGTGTTCATTTTAGATGGACAGTGGCATAGTGTAGTTGAGTGTGATCATGATCAGGATCAATGATCATGATCAGGGACTAATAGGATTCATACTTTCTGACCTATTGCCAGTTTCAGCTCTGTCCTTCTCTGACAGTCATTCAACTTCACATTAGTGTTGCCCTCCTAACTGTGCCTTGTGTGTGTGTGTGTGTGTGTGTGTGTGTGTGTGTGTGTGGCTCCAGGACATCGACTGGGTCCAGACAGAGAAGCATGTCTTTGAGCAGGCCTCCAACCACCCCTTCCTTGTGGGACTGCATTCTTGTTTCCAGACGGAGAGCAGGTCTGTATCGCAGGCTCAGACACACCAGGAATCTGTGTCCTCTTAGCTCACATGACCAATTTTGTCTGTGAGTGTGTAACCTTTTATGGTTTGCAAAGAATGTGTAATATGCATGCTAAGACATGTAAACACCTTATGGGTATGTTAAATTGCCTTTATCCGTTTTTTCTTTTCTTTAAAAAAAATGATTATCCTTTGAGAAGAATGTTACACTAAGCTAATTGACTGATAAGTAGCAGGAGTAGCTGTAGCCTGTAGATATTCAGTTCGAACACCAGGAATGCCACAGTGTAGGCTTCCCCCCTCTGATCTAATCTGGCGCTGTGCGTTGGCCAGGCTCTTCTTCGTGATCGAGTACGTGAACGGCGGCGACCTGATGTTCCACATGCAGCGGCAGCGCAAGCTCCCCGAGGAGCACGCCAGGTGAGTTACGCTTGTTCGTCTGCCGCCAGGAACCCCCCCTTACCCCAGCCCAGTGTGCAATGGCGCAACCCCCACCACAGCCCCTTCCCCTTTGATGGATGAGTCTGTCCTTGCGTCCTCCGTGCTTGTTCTACACTATTGCCCTGTGCTTGTGTAATGATCCGGGCACCCTTGGCATCCTCCGCTGTGCTCAGTAGACTGTCAGAGGTGGACGAGCTGAAATGGGGCTTGTTATACTTTCAGAGGAAGGCTATTAGTGTTGAGTATGTGTGTGTATGGGTTTCAGTACACCCACTGTTTAAAGAAATGGAAGTAAATAACATGAATGGTGAACAATATGAAACTAGAGGAATTTCTACTGTTGAGCTGTTCTAATGTAGGTTGTGTATTTTCTTTTCTTTCTTGAATGCTATAGTACCACGCTTTGTGTTCATACATATTTATAGTCATATTTACTGTTTCAGTGGTTGTGTGTGTGTGTGTGTGTGTGTGTGTGTGTGTGTCTAATTTTTTTTGCTAGTTGTGTAGTAAATCTGGTATGATGGGTTTCCCCTCTCCATCCTGTTCAGATTTTACTCAGCAGAAATCAGCCTGGCCTTAAATTATCTCCACGAGCGCGGCATCATCTACAGAGACCTGAAACTGGATAACGTGCTACTCGAATCTGAGGGACACATCAAGCTCACTGACTACGGCATGTGCAAGGTGGGTGTGGGTGCATGGAACAGGAACAGAGGTGTTCTTCTCTAAGGTTTCTGTCCTTACACTGTACTTTTCAGCACACTGCACAGGGTTTGTGTGTGTGGGTGGCTGGGTAAATGTGTGAACGATGTTTAAAGAAGTTGATGCTGGAAAACCTGAAACCATTTTTTCTTAGTTTCTTTCTTCTGTGAGTCACTCGCCGCAAACTTTTGACTGAACGCAGAATGACCTCTCGTGACTCAGCACAGATGGGTAGTTCCGTTCGCCACTTAAAAGAAATACTGTAAATAAATGTACTGAGTTTCCACAGACCACAAAAGAAACGAATCCAGGATGAGTTTGCTCTTTGTCACACAATTATCATTTTGTTTAATACTTACTGATCTATTTCCGACTTGCATTGAATAGATGATAATAATAATATAATATAAGTAAATAAATACCAGCTTAAACTTTGACATGAATTAGGCTTAACGGTACACAACATTACTCTGCAGCCTCAAGAGGTAGTAAAAAAGCAAGTTGTGAAAAGGCTATTTTTGCCACAGACATTCTTTGAAAGATTGGTAGATATAATCTGTTACTTCCTCTTTTAATTTGAATTTTACAACACCTATTTCAGATTCTATGACTAACAATATACTTATTATCTTAATCATTCAAGTACAGAAATGTATAATCTGTTATTTTCACAGTTGGTTTAATGTGATGCCGTTATTGTTATCATAGGAGGGCCTGAGGCCTGGAGACACGACCAGCACCTTCTGTGGGACCCCTAACTACATCGCCCCCGAGATCCTGAGGGGGGAGGACTATGGTAAACACGCGCACACTTCTGTTGGACATCTAGGTCGCATCATGGAAGTTCCTCAGTCTGCCCAAGAATTATAGACTGCGTTTACATGCACTTAAGTATCCCGGTTATGATCGGATATTAAAGTATTCCGGTTTTGTATTTGCACATGTAAGCATCATACCCCGATTTCGGAACCCCGGATAAGCCCTTATCCCGGTAACGAGTATCCCGGTTATGCTATGGGGTGTACTTTCAGAGAAACCGTGATACTGTTCCATGTATACACCTTAACCCAGTTTCTCAGGCGAAACACGTATTGTATTAGAAACCGGGATACGGAGTGCTAATAGAGCTTTATCGTTGGTAACCGGAATACTATCGTTCATCATGTATACAGGGATATGGATAACCGGGTTTCTCTGTGTTCATGTAAACACCATATCCTGAATATGATCAAAATCGGGATAAGCCTCATAATGGGGATATTAAAGTGCATGTAAACGATAGAGAGGAACAAACCAGCCAGTGCTATATGTCTGAAAACCTGTTCAATAACAGGACACCTTTTTCCCCACTTTTCATGTCATTAAAGTCGGAATGCAATTACAGTGCATTAAAATGCATGTTGTTGTTGATCTTTTTTACACAGGCTTCAGTGTAGACTGGTGGGCTCTTGGAGTTCTCATGTTTGAAATGATGGCTGGAAGGTCGCCTTTTGATATTGTGGGCAGCTCGGACAACCCTGACCAAAACACAGAAGACTATCTTTTCCAAGGTAGCCCCTTCCCCTCGATTACTTTTTTTTTTTTCCACATTTGCTTCAGTCGTTTTGGTCTTAATATCCCCATGCTTGTGTGGTGCCACAGCTTATCCCATGTCTTCTGCATTTTCCCAGTTATATTGGAGAAACAGATCCGTATTCCTCGTTCGTTATCTGTCAAAGCGGCCAGCGTACTGAAAGGATTCCTAAACAAGGTGAGCAGGAGTGAAGCACTGAAACCCAGTTGGTCCTTAATCTCTCTTCTCTGGACACAAAGCCTTTTTTAGCAATGATGTGGCAGCCACCCCAACTACCTCACTCCAATATATCCCATTATATGTGTGTTATGTCAGGATCCCAAGGAGCGACTGGGCTGCCACCCACAGACGGGCTTCGCTGACATCATGGGACACCCCTTCTTCAGGAACGTGGACTGGGACCTTGTGAGTCGGAGTTATTTTATTGCCGTCACGTTGGCTTCATAATGTAGGTCAACAGATTCTGCTAGTGTCAAGTGGCGTTGCTGGTATGGAAAAAGAAAAACAAAAAAACAAATAGTTAGTGTGACTTGGAAATAAGTATTCCTAGGCTTTCCTTCTGAAGGATATTTTAGAAAGGGGGGGGGGGGTTCCATTCATGGTTCTCCAACAACGTGAAAGTCAAAGGAAAGTGTTTTGGCTTGTGGTGGTTATCTCCACACTGGGTGTCTTCATGGGGTCGGAACACTATCGCTCTCCCCAGCCAGCTGAAACCGCTTGTACTGTGAGTTTGAGAGACGCAGAGAGAAAGAGAGACGGCAGCGGATTGCCGTGACCTTTTATCCCTGTTTGGTCTGGGCCAGCGTCAGGAGGGAGGGAAGTAGCGGTCAGACTGTCTGTCTGTCTGGGTCAGGTTACACTTTCCTCTCAGACAGCTGGCCTGCACTTCTCCAGATGGCCTGCAGGTGGAGTTTGCTTTATCCTCGGCTCTGCTCTGACCTAATGGAGTAGACTGCTCACTTCACACAAAATGGTGTAGTAAGGGACTCTGCTGTAGTAATGTAGATTAGGTAGCATGTTATTAAATAGGTCAATATTCTTATTATCTTGCCACTCTTCTTTTGCATTATTTAGTGATATTTTATCATTTAACACTTCCTTAAATATCTGAAGTACTATTCAGCAGGTTGATTGCAACAATCCTTATACCAAATACTATAGTATGTAACACATGCTATTGGAACCATTTTGGGTCAGTTGTCTGATTGAAATTTTATTATTTTCTTTATTTTAGATGGAACAGAAACAAGTGGTGCCACCATTTAAGCCCAACATTTCCGGCGAGTTTGGATTGGATAACTTCGATGTCCAGTTTACCAATGAGCCCATCCAGCTAACTCCAGATGATGAGTAAGTGCCATCCTGAGCCACCATAGATATCTGTGACTTGTTTCTGACCTTATTATTGGAAATCCGGTTGGTTATGAGAAGTTTGTCATATCGAATGCCTTACTCATGTTGTTATTTGTTCTTTCAGTGATGCTGTAAAGAAGATCGATCAGTCTGAGTTTGAGGGCTTCGAGTACATCAATCCCCTCCTGATGTCGGCTGAAGAGTGTGTGTGATCAGCACTGCTCTCGCCGCCCCGGATGCCTTTTGTTCAACACTGCATGGTTAAATGTGCACCAACATACCGGCGAACACGCGTACAAACACTAAACCAAACAAAAACCCTGATGATCTTCATCCTACTGCTGAAGGAGCCACCGTGCGCTTCTGGACGCTACTTGCCAAACCAATCTCACTCTGCCATTTATAACCACTAGTCCTTAAGTCTACTTTTTTGTTTTTGTCTGTTTCATAATTATTTTTGTATCATGTAAAGCCGCACTGATATCAGCGTATTTATCGGTGCCTTTTATCAGTGGCCGTTCGTGGGCTAATAGGTCAGAGGTAACGAGGTAGAATGGGAGAAAGCACGGCCGACATGCAGCACTGTCTTCTCCCTGGCTCCCGTGCCGCTAGGCGAGGATCAAGACTTTATGTGTACATATCTGTAAGAAAGCGAGTGAACATATAGTGGAGCTGGCACGGCCCTTTAAGTAAAAAAAATACTAAAAGTAACACTGTTCACAAGGGGGCATGTTTTGAACACTTTCTCTTACCTCTTCTACAGCCACTTCTGCCTCGTGCAGTGGGAAGTGCAGAGAAAAAAAAAAATACAATACTAGCCTTTGTTTACGCTTATCCTTCTGTGTTAAGTTTTGTGCTTTTCCTCTCTCTGCCTATTTAAAGAAATAGCGGTATGGAAAAATGTACAAAGTGTTTTTATAAAGCCAGGCTTTCCTGTCCATGCCAGAGAGAGGCGAGCCCCATACGGTCTGTCCGCAGATGTAGTGAAGACAGGGGGGTCCACTTCTGAGCCCAGCCACCTGGTGAGGGGAGCCACATGAGGAGCCCAGGAACATTAACAATAATGTAAATACTGACAAACTGTGAATGGAGAGGGAATTTCTGAAAGGAGAGGGAAGGAAAAGAGGAGTGTGCTGTAATGTAAGACCCCCTCCCCGCCCCTAAACTATGACAGAAAAGACCATCCATGCAACATTACCTTTACACAGGACCAAAAAAAAAAAGATAAAAATCCCACGCTAGGAAAGGACAAGATGTTCCTGGTGGTACTCGTGGTAGATGTAAACTGTAGAACGTTGCGCCGTTTCAAGATTAATCATAGAGATCCTTGATTTTATTTTTCTTTTTTTGTTTGTTTTTGTTCTGGTCTTTTTCATGTTTTAAGACTTTACATTGCCTTTCTGATATTGTGTTTTTTTTCTGTTCTTTCCATGTTTATTTTTGTACGATCACCGATTTACACTGTTGGTCTATTGATATTTTTTTTTCATTTGTTTTCTCTCTGTCATTGTCTCTTTTAAATTGCTGTTAAGTTACTGAAGAAGAGAAAGCTGTTGGCGATGTTTGTCCTTGACACGACACCCACGTCGGATGTGTGCTTCCTGCTGGGGCATCTCTTGCCCGGCTTCCCCTGAGTCCCCCCACCCCCCACCTACACATACGCCCTTTCCAACACCTATCCCTCACGTCAGTCCACACCCCTCTCTGTTACACTCACCTGACACTATGCTTGTGATTTTGTCGTTTTTGTTTTTAAGCATCCTATAACATTTTTTTTTTTTTTTTTATTCTACACAAGAAAGAGCTGCCCTTAGAAGTTCGGCAGGCCTTTAAAAAGATCAAATGACCAAACACTGGTAAATGTACCGTATTCTCACACACTCGGATGCTCTCTCTCGCTCTCTCTCTCTCACACACACACACACACGTACACACTCCCTCCCTCATTCCTCGCCGGGCTGGCCTTCACATGCCTGTATCTACTTGCACTGGTTCCTGAGTGCGAGGGACTCATTGGCGCCCCTGTGTTAGAAATGATTTGGTTATTCAGAGCCCTTCCGACATTCCTAGAGTGATTGGTGCACCAGCCCGCAACTGTGGCCGTAAAATAAAGGCATTAGTGTAGTGTGGTGGCAATCCACAAAACACAGAAACACCATTTGCTTTTTTTTTTGCTTTTTGGCTGCCTTCAGGTGAAGCACTCTGTGAAAAGCACATTACTGACTTTAAAATGTTATGAATTTATTTCACCTACCAATATTTAGTTGAAGTATTTAAGTGAATTTATCCTGTTCAAATGTGGGAAGGCGTTTGAGCAAAAAAGATTGAGAGCTAAGAGTTACGGAATACTTTGTGTTGAGATGATGTCACAAATGGCTACACCACCTCTTCAATTTCGTATTTTGTTTTTCAGTGAAAAGTCTGTCTAAAGCAGAAATGATATTCAAAATAAAAAAGAAAGACACATTCTGATCTTGTTCATTATTAAAACAATAATAATGCAACAAAAATGATTTATTGCAATCATATTTGTGTGGTAGAAAACATGGTTTTTGCCAGCTGAAGATTTAAAATGACCTCATATTTCTTCGAACTGTTACTTTTCCCTTTCCATTTCACTAATGATCCCTTTGGACTGTGAGTGCTGGTCTCCATGCCAACGCGGGGTGTTTTGTTTTGTTAGCCGGCGTAAGTGTTCCAGTCCTGTGCCGGGGCCTGTAGAGACTCAGCCCAGACTAAACAAAGGGAACTGGCATCCATGTCTCCGTGTAACTTTAGACTCATGAGCTTTTGGGAAGCTGGCTCTCATGAAGCCACTTGAAGCTCCCAGCCAGCCGGTCCTGTTGAAACACACCAAGAACTGTTTGTGCCTATAGGCTTGAGAAATCTAGAGAAGTCTTGAGAAATGTACTTCAATTCTGTTTTCATTCATAGAGGGGGGGGGGGGAGCAAAGAACTAAAAATGTACAACCTCATTATTAATGACTTGTATCAACATAGTCTGACAATCCTTCCAGTAGTGGGGCCAAAAGCTGCAGGAAGATGAGAGAGGGAAAAGCCTTGTAACACAATGCTGCAGCTTGTAATTAAATTCCCTGCCTGCCTTTACAGCCTAACTCTATGGTTACCAGATGGTGGAGTGCTCTCCTGGCTTGTTAAGGACCTCTAGCCACCATCTACCGTGAAATAGACCCTGGGCCCACTACACACACTCACCTTGGGTGACTTTGACAGAGAACTGTATTCAGGCTGTCCACTGAGAATTAGTGTTGGAAGTGGCTGTGCATAAGGCAGGCTCTCTCCCTTGTTGGATGTGTGACTTTGCTGAATTGTCACTGATCTCAGAGGACAGGGAGCCTTCCTGGTTCCAAGCCACTGCACAGACAATGTTCCTCTCAAGAGCCAAGAATCACCCTGTATTATAAATGAGGTATAAAAAGGCAGGGGACTTGAAAATATATGTGCTGCAATTTGATTCTATTGTTCGCGTCCAGATTTTAGTAGTATGTGACTTTATTTGTCCTGAAGGAAAATGTTCTAATTGCCTCATTTTAAGGAAATGAGATGTAGCAAGATGTTAGAGATGGTAAAAATAGAAATAGAAGCCTACATCTTCTTCATTCCTGCAGAATGCCCACACCAACCATTCTGTTTGGGTAAGCCAATGGTCTTTCATTGATGGAACTAAAATGGTATAGTAGACCCTGCATTAATATGGAAGAAACCTTTTGACATTATGTTCAGTCTGAACCAAACGCAATGGTCCACAGAATGAATACTGATTAACAGCAAGGGGAAGGAGTCTCTGACATTGCTAATGTGTGCCTAGAATGCCTGGTATTGCACTATAGACAATTCAAATATGCTCCTAGAGGGTTTTGTCTTGAAACAGACACTATGAAAGTTCAACATAATGCTGCACAAAAGATGGTGGGGGGGGGGGGGGGGGGGGGTAGATGTTTCTTTGTCGCCAAGTTACAGGGCTATGTCGATGCCACATTTCTTGCCTGGTGAAGCATCTCTAAAGATTTCCTCACAAACCTCAACCCTCAGGGGGGCGTTTACTGCCTCTGACAGACAGTAAGAGTTGGGCCCCAGACTAAAGGCTCCTCCCACTTAATATGCTTCTATTCAATCTCCATACTACATTCAGCCTTTACCATCAGGCAGCCTGTAACAACTCAGAGGGCTAGCTTTCAATTAACATTAGGCATGGGATTAAATTGCCCCTCCTAACACAAAAATATTTTATATTTGGGAGGTGGGAAATCAATTCAGTGATGCATTCAAGGTCATTACACACATCTACAGTATGTCCATGTGTCTGTTGAACTTTGGCTGTTTAGAGTATTATTGGGGTGAACAGTATAGGCCTACACTAACCTTTTGATGTGATGTCTTACACACGTGTGTGTTTTTTCATAATCAGACTATGTGAAAATAGCTTTATTAGTCCATTAACATAGTTAGGCTAGGGCTACTTTATATCATTATTCTTTACAACCAAACAATACAGCAAATACATAATTAAGGTCGGGCATTTTTGTAAAAATATACCTTTTGTAAAAAAAAGACTTGGTAGATTGATTGTGGTAAAATTGTGATCATTCACTGCAGAAATAGACCATAACCTTTCTGTCTATAAGATTATCATTAGGTATTGCATTTATTTAGCTCATTGGTCAAATGTTTCGCTCAAACAAATCAAAACCAGACATTGCTTATGGCACTGTTTTGTCGTCGTTCCCTCGTGCAGGATTACAGAGCCTAATGACCTCGAGACAGACTACGAGCCAGACACCCCCGCTCCATTTCCGAGGCATGCCCAATCCGGGTTTAGTGACGTATCCTTTCGGCTCGAGCTGTGACGTTGTGACTGTCTGTAGTGGTGTTTCTGACTGCGTCTTGTTGACGGTCGGTCAGGCAGAGAGGAGAGACACACACGAATTCAGCTCGGGGAACGTGATAATTTTTTTCGAGGCAAGTCCCTTACTATTCCCATTTAATTGTGCCGGTGACTCTGGTTGTGTCCAGTATTTAGGATATTGCATTCTTTGGTCTTTGTTGCCTTGCCTAGAATTGTTTAGTAACACCAGAACATGGAAAAGATTAGCTAGCCAGCTACGCTTGAGAAGGTTTTTACGCTAGCAAGCCAGGCTAGCTAACAAGGTTTATTCACACTGAACTAGAATACGTGTAGCGCGGCGCGCTAGTTAGCAAGTCCTCATCAGCCCCGCTTGCTTGGCAAGAGAGGAATTATCAAGCGGCTTCGGCTCCTCGTTTGACTGTCTTAGCCTTTGGTTCAAGACGACTGTTTAGTGGTTAAAGGGTAAACAAAATAAGGTTTGCGAATGGTGTCCGTGTGTAAATATAGTCACTCAAGTTCATTTGGGAAATCATTTGGGTTGTTCATTGCAGGGGCTGTGCGATGTCGCTGGTCGTCCCGTGGTAACACCACTGCTGTTGGCTAGCTAGCGAAAGGGCTTCGCCAAATGGTTCTAGTTGTAACGTTAGCGTTATGCCTATAAATGTCAAACGGTGCCAAATTATATTCCATCGACTCACAGAGATTACACATACACGGACACTGGACATGTTAATGGTGAAAATGTTCTGCCGAAAACACTTAACACGTAACGGTTGCCCGATGCCCATAATGCTGCGACAAGATTAGTGTGAAAGCTCTGTCGGACGGTAATTTCTAATAGGCTAGACGGGTTATGTGCTGAGTGTAATTTCGAAGGCTTGTGTATGTAGGCTAGTCGACCAAATGACACATTCTACATTTTAGTAATAACGTAGCTTGATGGATCAGTCACCAGATCACCACTTCTTTCAAGGTAGAGTGGTCCTCTGGTTAGTGACTGGTGTCGCCTGTTTCGGGCTTGTGAATGTCACTATCACGGCTGTTTGCATACCATTGCTAGGGGTGAAACAGTGACGGGGATAGCCTGTGTATGTGCGCTGGGTGTCGAGCGGAGAGGAAAGGAGGTGAAGGAGAGGAGAGAGCTGCGCTGTGCCCTTGCCTGTACGAGCGAGGCGGAGATCGTACGCCAGGGACCATGGTAATACTGTGGTTCTTCTACGGGGTTGTTAAAAAATGTAGAATGGTTGTATTATTCTGCTTCATTTAGCTATTAGATAAAAACCCAAAGAATTCTTACGCGCGTGAAATGAAAACGCAGTGGTCTGAACCATTGAAGGCATCAGCAGCGGGTGGCAGCTCCGATAGGCTGCGATAATATCTTTTTAAATCATGGACATATTGCACGTAATGTTGCGGTTTTAAATTAGTCATAAGCGTTATGCGCCAAATACCTGTTCGTGTGTAGCATTTGTGTTCTTATCAGCTAAAAATGTCGGATGTGTTGAAATACAGACTGTTGTTGCTAAGCGGTTGGTTCTCCAGTGGACAGACAACGTCGTGCGAGGCACCGCAGATTTCACCAGAATTTTTTTTGGACAATCCCTTGCTTGTTACCCTGGTTTCATCCCGAATTGGCTTGTTCGTTGAATTGTGGTTGTTTCCTAAGCTGAAATGTTATTGCGACACATCACTTGCAATGCAGTCTGTAAGGTCACTGGTTGTTTTATCACGATAAATGACATTTATAGCTCACAGTAGTAACAACCCGTAATATCAGTGGTTAAATCATCATTTTAATGGTGTGGCAAGTAGACGCCATCAAAGAAATTACAATCGTCTGTGTTGTTGTATTCACAGTAGCCCCTGCATATCCTTTGGCCCTTTTGTTCGACCGTTTTTTATCTTGCTGTGCTTTTAAAGGATGCCTTGAAAGAGTGTTGATAGTCTATCAACTCTTTTCACTTGGGTGATGGGGTCAGCTTGCAGTCACCGTGCTCGAACAGGGAGCTCACCCGCTGACAATCCACAGCAGTGGAGGCTGCCTGGTCGCTCCGACCTGTTTGGGCAAACAGCTAATTGTATTATCACACTAAGTGTGAAGTGTGAACACGTTTTAGTCGGGTTTAAGTGGGGGAATGGGAACTCCTGGTTGCAGAATAAGTCGTTGACCACTATCCGCTGCTGATAACAGTCAAATTGCTTATTCCCCTCTGGTTTAGGTCTATTTGTGAAATTATGTAGGGTAATGGCCATTTGCCTCATTGTTTCCTGTGTCAAGTAATGCATGAGCCCAACCACCCCCACACCGACACACTTTTTTTTGTTTCAAAGCCCCATTTTCACTTTAATGTTTGTGTGTGAATTATTTGGAAGCCTATTCACATCTGTTATCCTTCTCCATTTCAGGACATTGAGAAAACCTACTGAATTCTTTCATCACCATGTATATATCTGGATGCAAGAGGATTCGTATTTTTTGACAGAGAGAGGATTAGAGTACCAGACACCAAGTGTGACACATTTCCAACGTAAAAAGACCACATCAAGTTCAGTCAACTGAACGAACCTGTGTTTGACCATGGCCAGCACTCAAACGAGTTTGAAGACCCCGTTTAAAGACCTGACCTCCTTCAAGGGCAACATGAAGCGCCTGTACCGCGAGCAGCTGGACTACGCGCCCATCAAGAAGCGTGTGATGGCCGAGATGAACCTGAAGCGGCGCAGCCAGGAGAGCCTGCCCTGTGGCCTCAAGGTGAAGCACGAGCATGTGGACGCGGAGCTCCTGGGCGCCGGGCTGGACGCCGAGGGCCGGGACCTCCACGGCGGTGTGGCCAAGGCTCTAGATCTCAGCCCCGGCCTCAAGCACACACTGGCCCAGTTCACCCTCAGCAGCCAGAGCTCGCTGGGCGGCCCTGCCGCCTTCTCCGCCAAGACGGCCCAGGACACAACCTCCAGCGCGGCCCAGCTCAACCCCATGCCCTCCCCGTCAGCCCTGGGCGGCGGACCGCTCCTGGTGCCCTCTGACAGCTCCACGGAGCTCACCCACTCGCTGCTGGAGGGCGAGTCCATCTCCTGCTTCGCGGTGGGCGGGGAGAAGCGCCTGTGCCTGCCGCAGGTGCTGAACTCGGTGCTGCGCGACTTCTCGCTGCAGCAGATCAACGGCGTGTGCGACGAGCTCTACGTCTACTGCTCGCGCTGCGACGCCGAGCAGCTGCACATTCTCAAGGTGCTGGGCATCCTGCCTTTCAACGCGCCCTCCTGCGGCCTCATCACGCTCACCGACGCCCAGCGCCTCTGCAACGCTCTGCTGCGCCCTGGCACTGCCCTGCCCCTGGAGCTGGGCGCCAAGCTGTCTGCCCAGGGCCTGCTGAAGGAGAGCAGGGACAACTTCCAGGTGGAGCACCAGTGCCTGGGCAAGTGCCAGGGGCTGTTCGTGCCGCAGTTCTACATGACGCCCGACGCGCCCTGCATCCAGTGCGTGGAGTGCCAGCTGCTCTTCTCGCCGCAGAACTTCGTCATGCACTCGCACAAGTCGTCGGACAAGCGCACGTGTCACTGGGGCTTCGACTCGGCCAAGTGGCCCTGCTACCTGCTGCTCGCCCGCAAGTACCTGGGCTCCGTCGAGGAGCCGCGCCTCAAGCAGCTGCTGGAGCAGATGAAGGAGAAGTTCCACTACCAGCCCAAACTCCTGCTAGAAAATGTAAGTGGCCGTCTGTCTCAGCTTTTTTTCTCTCTCTCTCTCTCTCTTTTTCCTGTAAAATCATATCCTATTATGTCTTTTCTGCTCTCCTAGTCCCTACAAGGGGTGGGAGTGGGGGTGCAGAGCAGGGACTCTGTCTGCTTCCTTTGTTTTGATTTCAATTCATTTTTCTGATGGTTTTTTTTCCCCCTACCTCAATCTCTCTTGCGCGGTGGGTTGGTTTCCTTGCTGCACCTCGCCCTGCATTGGGTGTTGAGGGGAGCAAGAGAGGTTGTGGCCGAGGGTCGTGTTTCCGGTCTGCTTTG
Organism: Sardina pilchardus; assembly: GCF_963854185.1. Classification (NCBI taxonomy): domain Eukaryota; kingdom Metazoa; phylum Chordata; class Actinopteri; order Clupeiformes; family Clupeidae; genus Sardina; species Sardina pilchardus. The sequence goes on along the minus strand of NC_084995.1, from coordinate 41,154,988 downwards.
GCTGGCCGGCAGTGTCTCCGATGCTGTCTGCTGGGGCCGGAGATGGCTGCAGCTGATAGCTCCAGGCCTGCTGTGCCCTCTCTGTCTCACGGTTGTTTTCGTAAACTTCGACTGACCCACATCGTAGTGTCAGTGTGTGTGTGTGTGTGTGTGTGAGAGAGAGAGAGAAAGAGAGAGATGGAGAGGGGCAGGTGACATTTGCTCTCTTGTGCCAGCCGTGCTGGGGGAGGCCAGCTGGCCAGAGCCAAAGGGGGAAAGTCCATCATTTGGCCCCCCGGTCAGCCTCAGGTCACCGAAAACAACAACCCGCCTTAACAAAAGACCAGGCCAGGGTGTGGTAATTAGCACTCTGTTTTTCTGGGTGATTGTGGTGCGGGATGTCCAATTGGAGGGCTTGTATTACTCAGCTGTGGTTTCAGAGTCTACCTCTCAGCCGTAGCTTTTTGTGTCATTATTCACCACCGCCCCTCCCCCTGGTCCTCCCCACCCACTGCTGCAAGGTAGAGTTTACGGGCAGGATCGGCTAGGGAAATGCCCTCATTGCATCACCAACTGCATCCTTTGGCAACGCTATAAATATTAAAGGTTAGAGAACTCTGTGGATTGTTCCGTAGTTTGTGTTGTGTGTGTGTGTGTGTGTGTGTGTGTTTTCTCTCTTTCTTTTCTTTTTCTTTCTTTTTTTGCCGATGGAAAAAAAAGGGCACAAAGTCACCCACAGTGCAAAGCCTATTGAAGCTGCGGGCTACAGTAGAAAATGGTCTGGATTGTTTCAGTGCCATTGACTGGCCATGTCTCATGACCTTTTGACCAGGCCAGGGCTTTTCAGCCTTGTGTTGGCTGCGGCTCATGACCGGCCCACTGCTCTGAGAGGTGGACAATAGAGAGGCAACCCCCCCCCTCCCACACACACACACACACACACACACACACACACACACACACACAAACACCCTACCCCCAACACCCAGCTGCTTCCACCTAGCCAGCCTTCTTTTCTGTCTGTTCAACTGTGGGAGTTAACAGAGAAAGCCTGTGACAATCACACACACACCACAGACACATTCACACATACCCAGACACAGATACACACTGTAACGGGTTATTTATATTTGGTGCAGGTGTGTGAGAGAGCTGTTTGCCCTGGACATACACACAGACACACACACACACAGACACACAGACACACAGACACGCGCACACACACACACACACACACACACACACACACACACACACACAAACACACAAAGACACACACACACACACACACACACACACACACACACACCCTGTTCTGTTTGTCTGAGTGAGTATGAGGTAGCAGCCCCAGTCACACCCAGCGTGCTTGTGCAAGTGTGCCGGAAATACCGTCTGGTGTCTCGTCTAGCGCCTAAACTACATAACTCAGCCCCCCCCCCCCCCCCCTCTGTCTCTGCTGCGCACACTGTAACTGTCTGAGAGGACGCTGACACAGACCTTGAGCCAATCAGTCATAAAGCCATGTCTGCAATACAGGCTGACCTCATCCTGAACACACACACACACACACACACTCATAGTCACTTGACACATTCATAGAGACGTTTCGTCTGACACAGATGTATGCTCAGTACCTGTGCCATACGATGTTGTCTACACTCCCACAACCACAGACATACACAGATGCATTCTTTACGTAACTGTGAGCCACTACAGTAACACACACACACACACACAATGTTACTCTCTCTCTCTCTTACACAGGCACACACACACACACACACACACACACTGTAGCAGGGTGGCGGGTGTTAGGTGCGCCAAGCTACGCTGTGAGTCAGTGGTACCTTCTGTCTATATATTAATCTATTAGCTGCTAAAGCAGTGACGTGTGTGTCTGTGTCTGTGTCTGGGTCACAATCTGCAAGGCTTTCTCTTTCTCAAGCTGTATTATGTGGCGTACTTCTCTTTTACCCTCTCGGCATTGCTCTCCTCTCAGGGGATTTCAGAACTTTGTTTTTGTAGAGTTTGTTTTTGTCTTCTGTGTGTGTGTGTGTGTTTTAATTACAGCTCATGAGCCTGCAGTACCCCCCCCCCCCCCTCAGCAAGTGCTTTCGGGTTGAGTAAATTGTCATTGGGTTGTGAATTTGTTCTAGTGTGTTTTCTTTACACGGCCAGGTATATCCTGTTCTGTCTATTCCCCTTTCTCTGATTAATGCTCAGTGCTCTGATCTGTCTCTTTCTCTCTCTCCCTCTGACTGTGAGTGCCTTGCTTGCCCTTGCCGTTAAACATGTATGGCTAAACAGCTTGGCTTTCCAGGCTCTGGTCTTAGAAGGACAATCAACCACCCCCTACACACACACACACACACACACACACACACACACACACACACACACAAGCACTCTCCAGTGTTGAGGAAACAGGTGTGTAAGCGTTGCTATGTGTCCCCTATACGACTGGGAAGCCAGACGAGAATGAGTGAGTGTGTGAAAGGTCAAAGTACTGTTAGTACTAGCAGACACTGCATCTATCTCAAGCATACTTCTCTCTTAAAAAAAAAAAAAAAACGTGTGTGTGTGTGTGCGGTGTGTCTGTCTGTGTGTGGGAAGTGGTTTAGGCAGACATGCTCCCCGATGGTGGCACTCACCCCAGACATCCTCCGTTGTGTGGCGGCTGGAGAAGAGGGGTTGTGTGCTTGTGTGTGTGTGTGTGTGTGTGTGTGTGTGTGTGTGTGTGTGGAGTGGTAGTTCTCTGAAGTGAGACTGACTCAGACTTTCCAAAGCTGAGTGAATGTTATTGAAGCACATGCTCTTTGACTGATGCCTTCTGCTCTGTGTTGATTTAACCCCCTTTACTCTCCCCTTACTGTGCCCCCCTCCCCCCCCCCCCCTGGTCTCATGTCCGTGTTTGCGCATGTTGGCATCAACAGTCCAAAGAGTGGAGAGAAAGCCGTCAGCGTCAACCTGTGAGACTATTTGTGTATTTTATGTGGTAACTGTTTGGTATCCTGTTGTCACAATATTTGAACAGCTATAAAATAAATTAAAAAAAAAGAAAAGAAACGGCCCCAGGTTTTTTTTGAATAGTTTAGGTTTAGTGTTGTGCTGCACACATCGCAGTGGTAGAAGGGGAATTATAGGAGCTCCGATCTGATTGAACGGTTTGTCACAACAAACAAGGTCAGGCGGGATTGATTGGGTCGGCGCTGGTCATGTCGATGTGTGCCAAGTGGATCGGTGAGCGACTGACCAGCCGAGTCCACCCCCCCCCCCCAACCCCCCCACCCCCCCGCTGGCCAGGAAATGCTGGGGTGTTCCGTTTCCTCTCTGCCTGTAGACATCACAAGGAACTCGTCTAAACCATAACAGCACTGCGCACATCCGCAGCACAGCGCAGAGCCAGCGTCTGCTCTCTGTTCCTGAGCGCTCGTGACGTTAATGGTACAGAACAGAGTGAAAAGCTTGTCTGGAATGAGTGTGAGCTGAAGGATAGCGAGAAGGATAGTGGTGTTACTCATTTGGTGTGTGTGTGTACTGTGTGTGTGTGTGTGTGTGTGTGTTTCTGTTTCTGTTTCTGTGTACTGGCCAGTGTTGTAGTGACCAGACAGACAGAAGAGATGATGGAGGGAAGAGTCATAGAGGGAGGGAGAGATATGAGACAAGTGTGTGTGTGTGTGTGTGTGCTATGGAGGCCTGCTGTGCAGACAGGGTTGGCTGCCAGAGAAGTCTGCTCTCTCTGTGCTGGCTGACTGTCTCTGGATGCCTGTTCTCCCGTGTCTCTGTCTGCCAGTTAGTGTGTTTGTGTGGTTGGCCATGTGCCTGTCCGTATCGCTATCTGCTTGTTTGCCTGTCTGTGTGTCCCTGTCTGCCTGTTTGTCTGCCCCTCTCTCTACCCGTGTCTGTGTGTGTGTGCGCGTGTGTGTGTGTGTGTGTCTGTGTGTGCGCGTGTGTGCGCGCGCAGGTGTGTGTCAGCCTGTAAGACAGCTTGCATGTCCAGGTCTCTCTGTGTCTGTGTGTGTCCTGTCCGTTTGACTTTGTGTCCAGCTTTGTATTAGGCTGTGAGCCTGTCTGTGTGTGTCTGTTCTTCTGTGTTTGTGTGTGTGTGTGTGTGTGTGTGTGTGTGTGTGTGTGGTGAGGCTGTGTGTGTCTGAGGCAGACAGCAGCTGTGGTGAGGTGCAGACAGCTGTGTGTCTGTGCTCCCATTCTCTATTTGGAAACCAGTGAGTTCATATACCACAGACCAGCTCTCCCCTGCCCCCCCCCCCCCCCCCCCCTCCTCCTTTCACTTCCTCTCTATCTTACCTCGTTCAGCTTTCCTCTCCACCGCTGCTCTCAGTGTCTGCCTGTCATTCTCACCCTCTAGTTTCTGAATTTCCACTGTTCGTTTTGTTCCCCGACTCTCTGTCTCTTATCGGTCTGTCTCTCTTGTGCTGTGGGTTTTCTTTTCTTTTTTTTTTCGAAGACTCGTCTGTCTCCTCGTCTCTCAGTGGGCCTTCCACCACCCCTGAGTTCCTCCCTCTGTTCTGTGTCTGTTTCTCTCTCTCTCTCTCTCTCGCTCTCTCTCTCTCTCTCTCTCTCCACTTTCCGCCTCCGACCTTCCTCCCTTTTCAGCGGGTCCCACTGACACAGTGGAACGCCTCAGCCAACAGACCCTTTCACCCACTCCGCACAACCTCAAAATGGAGGACAGCGAGCAACATGGAGGGAAAACCACAGCATCCTGCTCACAGTCTAACTGCCTGCCTGCCTGCTCTGCTCTCCGGCTTATACAGTCCTCAGCCATTCGCCGACGTGTTTTGATTTCTCCTCCATTTTGAAACCAGCGTTGGTTGGTTGGTTCACCACTTGGGCAAACGATGTCCTTTAGTGCTCGGACCGTATCGACATTTTCCTCCAAAGCCCCTTAAGCAATGGAAGTTCAGACTCTCAGAAGAGCATGTTAAGTGGCTGAAGCACTGAATAAGTCAGTGGTTATGTAAGGAAGAGGGGCTTGTTAGTGTCTGAGAGAGAGAGAGAGAGAGAGAGACAGAAAGAGAGAGACTGAAGAGAGAGAGAGAGCAAGTGAGAGAGAGGGATGACAGGGATGACAGTGCGAGAGTATTGATCGGTCTGGTCCGCTGATGGATGTGGGAGACGCTGTGACACGGATGGCGTTAGGGGAGAGAAGGAACAGTACATCTTTGAAGAAAAGGGCGCGGGTGGGAGAGGCGTGACGGGAAATGTTTGCAGAAGATCTGTCTGTGTCTAATTCCGGCACCCTGGACTCTGTGCTGTCAGGGAGGGGGGGGGGAGGAGGAGAGGATTGACTGTGGAGTGAGTGCGTTGTCCACTCATGCGACAGCAGGTCACCTCAGGACTGCCAGCCGCTCGTTGCGTCACTGCTGCCGCGGCTGGGCAGCATGAGAACACGCGCAGGAGCTCGTTATGCACGGCCTCCGGCCGTTTCCGAGGCGAAAGCTTGACCTCCCGGAACCTCCGCTGAAATGAGGTGCTCTGGTCCGGAACAATCCTCCGGACCAGCCAATCAGGCGAAAACCCTCTTCATCCTCTGACGTCTTCCAATTCCTACGCAAACAATGCCCAGCCTCCTCCCACCCACCCCCAACCCTCGCATGTGTGTTTCCTCCACACAAATAGCCCTTAAACCACCCCACTGCCATAGAGAAAGGCCTACTGTGAGGTCCTCAGTGGCTCCAGTGTCTGCCTGGCCTATTAATACTTGCTGCTCAGGCCCCGGTGGGCCCCGGTGGGCCCTGGGAAGCCGCTGGCCTGCTGTGAGTGGTCCCTGTCGCCCACTGGGCCCGCAGCGGCTGCCTGCCGGATTTAGGGCCTGAGTTCTGGCTGCTGTCCCACTGCGGGCCCGGAGATGCACACAGGAGTGCGCGGTTACCAGGAAACAACACGTTGGAAGGCAGGTGTCTGAACCACCTACCTCTCTGTCTCGGTCGGTCTGTCTGTCTCTCTTTCTGTCTGTCTGTGTGTGAGTGAGTGTGTGTGTGTATGTGCGTTGCGCACACACCAATGACAGCCAGAAGACACCCTGTCTGAGTGCATTTCACCACTCAGTGCTGCCATAGAAACCCACGCTGGTCCACAGAGGCACAGCACTCTTCTCGCGTTCACATTATCTGGCTGCTGAGAAGCTGCTCTCAGTCTCTCGCCCGCCTTTGCTGCACCTTCAGTGTGTGTCTTCCCACCTTCAGTGCGTCTCTACCCAGCCTCACGCTAGCCTCAGTGCGTCTCTACCCAGCCTCACGCTAGCCTCAGTGCGTCTCTACCCAGCCTCACGCTAGCCTCAGTGCGTCTCTACCCAGCCTCACGCTAGCCTCAGTGTGGTTTCCGCTCTACCGTCCCCCCCCTTGCCCCTGGGAACTCCTCGCTGCGCTGCTTCCTGCCCCCCAGCCTGCCGTCTAGACGGGATCTGGTGTTCGTGGCAACGCATTGCTATGGCGACCGCCAGTAACGGCAAATTAGATAAAGGACGGAGAAAAGAGGCGAGAGACAGGTATGACGCTAACGTGGCGGCACACGCGTCATCAGGGAATGTGCTGTAATGAGGAATGACGCGCTGTAATTAAACGATAGCCGACGAGGATATTAAAATGGCCGTCAGATCTCAGAGCGACTCCCGGAATGTGCAGAGAAGGGAGAGAGAGCAAGAAGGAAAGCAAAGAAAGAGTGTGTGAGGAAGGAGGAGGTTGATGATAGTGTAAACTCTAAAGCCCTGAGTGTGTTTGCGTTTGGAACGTCGCGGCTGCTCTCTGTCCCTCGGGGACTCTTTGATAAATGGCGATACACGCACGAGGACCGGAGGGCACTCTACTCTTGTCTTGTGGGAAGATGAGGGCCTCCTCAATAGGCAGCGCCCATGGTGTAACATTAACCCAGACACGGCGTTATCAGATGTGTGATAAGAGAGCACGCCTGTCTCTCCTCTCGGCCTTTCGTTCCAGCTCTCTTTCCCAATCTATGTTCAGCCGTCAGAGTCATGGTACAAGTACAAATGATTTCAGTAATGTGCTCTTGGACTTGGAGCACCAATGCTGCTGCCCCCCCCCCCCTACCCCAAACGTACACACACACACACACACACACATATACTCAGTCACCAGGGATCTGGGTTTACATACAGACAGACACTAGGTATTGAGAGGGGCCTTATGGTTTTTCCATTTTAGAGACACTCCCAGGCTACTCATCAGTCAGGCCGAGAGTGACAGCACGAGTGTGTGAATCACTCCGTGGCCTCACAGGTGGTTCTTGTCCGGCCTGAACGGCGTCTCCTCTCCTTTCCTCTCTACCTCTCCTCCTCTCCTCTCTTCCCCTCCTCCTCTCCACTCCGCTCCTCTGCTCCACTTCTGGCCCGGGAACCGTGTGTGCCAGACTGCAGACTGCAGACTCGTGCACCCTCTCCGTGCCTCCCCCGCCTGTCTCTGTTTAACCTCGGCTAAGCCCCTCCGCTCGCTATGCCTTTAATCGCGTTGCTGAGAGGCTCAGTAGCCTCCTCTCCCCTCCCCACTCTTCTCCTCTCTCCTCCCCTCCCCACTCTTCTCCTCTCTCCTCCCCTCCCCACTCTTCTCCTCTCTCCTCCCCTCCCCACTCTTCTCCTCTCTCCTCCCCTCCCCACTCTTCTCCTCTCTCCTCCCCTCCCCACTCTTCTCCTCTCTCCTCTCAGCCCTGCCGAAGGTAGGTAGGGTGGGGTTTTTTGGGGGGAGGGCTATTGGGACAACCCCCCACCCACTCCCCACCCTCCCCTTGAGGTGCCTTGGGAAAAACGGCCCCTGTGTGTGTGTGTGTGTGTTGTTCCCCTGCTCATGAACCCAGTCTGAGAGGGAGGGGGGAGACACATCCCACATGAGGCCCCTCTGAGCCTGTGTGTGTGTGTGTGTGTGTGTGTGTGTGTGTGTGTGTGTGTGTGGCGTAGCAGCAGCACTGGCAGTGCATTCATATGCAGACGCATTCCTGCTCCTGTCAGACAGGCCAGCCCCACACCCCAGTCAGCCAGGGGTCAGCATGTTTTATGCTAATGCCTGCTAGCATTTCCTTTCTGTTGATGTATGGATGTGGGTTTGCCCAGTTTCACTACCTAGTTTCACCCTAGACTTGTCTAAGTGAGCTGGTTTGCGCAGCAGGATGGTTTACTACACTGTTGCCATTCGGCTTTGGTCGTGTGGTGCTAGGTGTTAAACCACTCCATTTCCAGAGAGACCACATACCTGTAAAGTGAAACGTGTGCTCTCCTACCTCCTCTGCGAGTCATTTGAATAAGTAGTCTGTGAAAAGAAGACGAATATACGCATCTGTTTATGGAGATTACAGGGCTCATCTGTCGCATTTGAGATGAGCTCCACCAGTGGCCTGGCTTGAAGGCTGGGCACTAGCCTAGATAAATTCAGTCCGTCTTAGATCTGCTCTCTGTGGCGGTGTGTTCTCTTTGGACCTGGTGGAGTGCACTTATCATGCCGGGCAGACAGACAGGCACTGGGTTTGATTCCTCGTTAAGGCACCTTGATAAATATTTATTGCACTCTCTCTCCGTGTAGCCACTGTGGCGTATCATGTGTAGCAGGGTTGTTTTCTCAGAGGTGGATGTTTGTCAAACAACCCCTCCCCTTGTTCTGTGCGTTTATTACGCACGTGTGTGTGTGTGTGTGTGTGTGTGTGTGTGTGTGTTTCTGAGTGTTAGTGTCTCTGCGTGTTTGTGATTGTGTGTAAGTAGGTCTCTCCTGCTGATCTCAGATCCCTCT